>NC_062537.1:12826328-13126328 GCF_022655615.1 Tachysurus fulvidraco | reverse complement strand
GATGAACATTACTCAAACAACCATTTAAATGTAAGCAGCCCATTTATGGAGGTACATCTGAACCTCTGATCCACCAATGCCTTCCTACATATAATGTTTCCTCATGTTCTTTGTCCTTTTACAAGTCCCTGAGGATAAACTAAACTTCATGACTCTACTACTCTCTCTCTCTCTCTTTTTTTCCATTTCTCATTCCTTCTGGCCCTGTAAGCTTCACATTCAATCAGAGTGAAGCCTAACCCTCAGTCTTTGATGGCTCATTTGACCACATGTGGCCCTTGGCTCTCTTTTTCCCTGTGCCAGATATAATAACTTCTTTAGCTCCAACTATTTCATAATTTTACTAGGGCATATTTCACTGTCAGGGTCAGGGTTTGTAGACTCATAAACCTATTTGGAAGGTCACATGCTTTCATGATTCACTTGCACTCTACAACTTTAGTCTGGCACCCCTGCCTATGTGAGCCCTTTTATCCTTATTCTTAAACCAGATTCTGAAGGTATGTGTGGCTATTACTACCTAATAAAGCACCATACGATGTTGGTTAGTGGCATCTTTAATATGCCGAAGTGTGAAATATTCTCATGACTCAAGCTTAGCAACTTTTCAGTAGCAACGATTTATTATTCTTAGCCAAGCCCTGATTCACTCATATCGAATGCTAAGATGACCACAATGTCAAGTGTTCAGAGGAACAACTTTACAAAATCACAAACTCACAATATTTTCTGGGTTATATTTTTCTCTTACAAATGAATGAGGTGATGGATAACACATTGCAGGATCTGCTGTAAGAGGAATATAATCAATGATGGGGTCAGTCTGACATGGTTTTTTCAGTGTTTTCCTGTGCTTCAATGTGATTCATGTTTATTGCTTACAGAAAAATAAATGATACAGATAGTGGCATTGTATTACTTCTCTCATACACACATGCAAATTTCCTGCAAAACTTTAATGCAATAAAGTCATTAAGCATCGTGACCCAAGAAGTTCTGATCAGCGGTAGAAAATGAGTGAGTGAGAGAGTCATTAAGCATATGGATTGTGATTGGTAAAACAGTAGAAGCTCTATTCTTTATGTTGGTTAGGAAGAATAGCATCACTGAGACTTAATCAAATCAGTGTAGATAGCAAGCCTTCACTTCCAATCGAGGCACTTGAAGTCTGACATGCTCCTTTACCTTTGATATCTCCGTCTCTATATAACAGTGTCAGATTGCGTTCCTCCATAGTAATGACAGAATTGATCATGTGTGTGGTCAAGTCTCTATGCCCTTTTGTTTATTGTATATTGTCCATGAGCATTATGCATTGTCTTTTGGAAACCTTATGCAGCAGAAATGATTTACATTGTTCTATTACCATATCAGAAAAAAGAAGCTCACAACCACAAAAAAACCAAAATAAACAATAAAACAGTGTATTTTTATAATTTCTTACTGTTATTTTTAAACATTTGATATTAGCATTGTAACAGAGACAGAGCATCTGTCTCTGTCTCTCTCTGTCTCCTCTCTCTATCTCTCTCTCTCTCTCTTAATTAACATTTTTCAATTTCATTTCAATATAAACTTAATATAAGCTTATTGACAAAATCATGTACATGTACAATATTTCCAAAGCACTTTGGCAACTTTTATGAATAAACATATTACTTATAACTGAGTTTCCATAGAAACATAGAAACATGGGAACATAGAAATGATAGAATATAAATTTATACCATTAGTACAAGAGTCTTATGATAAACAGTGTGTGTGTGTGTGTGTGTGTGTGTGTGTGTGTGTGTGTGTGTGTGTGTGTGTGTGTGTGTGTGTGTGTGTGTGTGTGTGTGTGTGTGTGTGTGTGTGTGTGTGTGTTTGGGTTAATCCCTGTCACTCAGGTTGGAGCAGATACATACTGTCCTGTTAAAATGGAGCTCTCCTTCATTTCCCCTAACAGGATGGGCAGTTTGTCAGTGCTGGGCAGGAGGGGGAACTTGGGGTGGGTTATCTGAATTTTTTTTTAAATATATTTTGAGTATATGTTGTTATTTTTTACATTCTTTTAGAATGTGCAGCTCTGTCTCCACTGTGCTCTTTAGAGATCCATGATATTTTATATAGTGGCCTCTCTCTCTCTCTCTCTCTCTCTCTCTCTCTCTCTCTCTCTCTCTCTCTCTCTCTCTCTCTCTCTCTCTCTCTCCCAAAACATCTTCCCACACCTGTGATTCTATTTTCATAGTTTGCATATCAAGCTTTCACTTCCAATGGAGGATTTTACATCTGACATGTTTTTTCTTTGATATCCCACTTTCTAAATGACAGATAATGTCAGTATGAGAGTGTGCTTTACTTCAGTATCGGCTGAACGGATCCTTTGGTGGAAATTAGCTAGTGTCTATGTTGGAGTGGGCGCTGGAGCTCTTGTGAGTCTTTCTGACCCCGTAATATCACATCACATGTCTGATCTTTTTCCTGTCTGCCGTCTGAACTCTCATCATGTGTTCCTTTGCCAATCTGTCACACTTAATCGGTCAAGAAAGAAAACATCAAAAAGGAAAGGCTGTGAGTGCTCCAGGAAAGAGTGCAAAAGAAGAAGCAGTAAAAGAAAAAGGAAAGAAAAGAGTAAGAAGGGGAAATCACTGCTGTGCAGCATGTTTAAGCTCTGAATAGCTTTCATTCTTGACTGCAAGAGCATGAACAGAGAGCAAGGGAAAGAGATAAGAGAACAATGCTGCTGTTGTTGTTGTTGTTTTTTTTTTTAATCTGAAATAAATCACTGGCCCCCCTTGCTTTGTCAGGCACTTTAGAGTGTGCAGGAACTTATAATGGATGGCTTGTAGGTCTGTTGCAGAAACAAGAGTCTTGAAATGCAACCAGGAAAACTATTATACATTTCACTTCTGGTCATAGACGTTAGCAGCCACTTAAATGCTCTGCTGGTCAAATAATTCTCAACATGTTACAGAAATGATGTTAGTAGTGCAAACTATTATATAAAAGAAAGGTCTGAATAATTAAAATAAGTAAAAGAAATAAGTAAATAAGTAAAAGAATCCCTAAGGCTTGATTTGCTTATGATTTGTATTAATAGAAAAACAGGGCATTTATTTGTTTGTTTGTTTGTTTGTTTTGTTTGTTATTCATTCATTCATTCATTCATTCATTCATTCATTCATTCATTCATTTGATATTTAAGCTTGATCGGTTATCTTAAAATAAAAAAAATCCTAATCTTTACAGTGTGGATCCCTGCTACCACATTCAGAAGATGGCAGAATGTCTAAGGTTCAGACATGACATGGTTGGGTGTGTGTATTGGGCACGACAGGGCAATATTACACAGTAAAATCAGGCATCTGTTGTCTTGTTAAACTAATGACCTAGCACATGGTCACTACTATGTCTCTAAGGAACAGAGCTTGGTCATGTTGTCTGTAATAATAATAATAATAATAATAATAATAATAATAATAATAATAATAATAATAATAATAATAATAATAGTACATCTGTCATAATCAAATAATTTATTATTATAGTAAAATAATGTGGAATTGGATTTAAATATTTGATTTAATGGCATAAATCATTATGCTGATTTGTAAAAGTTCCCAGTTGACTTAATGTTATTATTTGGAGAGTTCTTATTTTCAATATTGTTTTAGTAGTATAATTTCTGTAGTTCACAAGTTCCTGTACAAGCAGCCTGGCTTGTCTGTTGGCTGATAGCTCAACAGACCAAACTGGATTATCAAAGTATCTGTTAATAAACATTAACAAAGAGTACGGATCACCCTGTGCATTCAGCCAAGGAGCAACAAGTGGCACAACTCCAAAACCATCACAAGCATACCTGAAGTGATCGCACCACACCCTACCTACATTGAGGTGTTCAAAATAGAGCTAACAATGTGAATATCTGCTATAATGAGTCATCCAATGGCCAAACATTTGCAAACTTCGGCTAAGAAACTAGGATGTTTGATGTAATTCTTAAATAGTTGTTAAACCTCCATTAAGGATGTATCATACATACCGAGCTAGCATTATTTAATTCTGTTTCTATGTTGTTACCCAAGTTGCAGGTTTCACTGCTGAAATAATGCATGAACATGTGATCAGGGTTAAGGTTAAGGCTCATGTACAACTTTTTCAAGAAATTGAGGCAAGGTTAAGCGTTTTCAGTTATAGTCAAGTTTTCTTAAGTTTTTAGTAAACAAGCTACACTTAGCATTGCTGTCATTAACATGTGCTGTTTCCTCAATAAAGGAAACAAAGAAGTGTGCAAAGGAAAAACACACACCAAGTACACAACTGATCACCATAAGAAATAAATACTCTACACAGGTGATGAGTATAACTAGAAAGGATGGAAACAAACGAACATAAATTAAAGCTGCAAAACAGAGAGTAGCGCAACACGAGAAAATGATAATAATCTGTAATCATCCTTTTCTGTCCATGATTCTATGGCATATTTCATATATACTTTGCAGCTTCGCTCAAAAAAAAAGAAAGACAATAACAGAGCACTTCTATGTACATATGCATCAATCACTTCTGTATGCATATATATCATATATATGTACAATAAAGCACAAATCATTACTAGCATTTTACTGTTATTATTTAATGCCTGAATTGAAGGAAGCTTAGTTTTTGCTGAAAATGAAGACTTCTGCTAGTCAAGAAAGTTTCTAGTTAAATATGTTTCAGTCTGAGTAATACATTTGTCTCGTTGTACAAAATAAATACTCTTACTAAATGTTAGAATTTGGATTTTGACATCTAAACCTTAATATGACAGCAAAAAAAACACAAAGCGATTTACCACTAGCTGTCAAAATATTTAAAAATCATCTTCAATGAGTCTCATATGTGAGTAGTTGTGACTGGTCTTGCATGTTAATATTCCCAGACTGAAGCAGTAAAAACCCAAATGAGTCCTGTCACAGTCAGTAAGCTGTTTATAGGCACATATGGAAGCAGCATCCATCAGAGCTTTGGCAAATTAGTTGGTGCACCTATGATCATTTAAGAATACAGAAGTCAGAATGAAAGCAGTCAAGCAAAGCGGTGAAGAAAACAGCAAACGGATGCAAATGTGCAATTGAGGCTAGATATCATTTAATATGCATGTGAAAAAGTCATGTTTAGGAACTGTGTGTGTGTGTGTGTGTGTGTGTGTGTGTGTGTGTGTGTGTGTGTGTGTGTGTGTGTGTGTGTGTGTGTGTGTGTGTGTGTGTGTGTGTGTGTGTAAGGACATCTGGCTAAATGTAAGACACTCTTCATATACACATACCTCTCCTGAAAAGCAGTAAACGGATGACCGATAAATTCATTATCGGTCTTATAGATAATGTGTCAAAATCCTGTCCAGTTAAAAGTGAACTTATCCAGCCAGAAAAATACTCAAATGATCTCAAATAATAAAAAGGAAATGTTTTTAACTAATGATATTATGTTAATTTAATGTTCTCTAATGTTTTGCCTAAGTACTTTCAATCACTGTACTTTTAAATTGTTTGTATACAGGATTTGTTAAAGTTGCTGGAATTGATACTAGTCTAACTTTTTTCTAACCAGGAAATGCCTCATTTTAAATAAGTGTTTATTTACTCTGGCATTTTGAAATATTTTACTGAGGTAGGGCCAATGTTTTCATCCTCAAGTCCATATTTAGACTCACCAAGACAACTTACTAGAAAGTAGAGTATGATCTAGGATATGTTCTTGGAAACGTAGCTAAGTAAGGTGTAATTAATATAATTAAGAATTAATATAATTATTCAGTATTCAAATTGGGTATACATACCTCCACACAATGCTTAGTATTATCCAGCCCTGGCTTAACTGTGATAATCATATACTGAGACCTCTGAGTCTGACCTTAGGCAGGAAATTAAATGCTACATATTTTTGTAATGGTGGCATTTCACAGTTGTACAAAGAGATTTACTGGTAAGCCTTATGAAAACACTGCGCTGTTGGGAACCCGCTTCAGGGTTTATAGCTCCAGGTCATCTGTGTTACTCTTGTTTTCACAGATCTCCGTTAAAATGGAAACACAGCCGGAGCAGGTTAGTCTGACCTATTTCACATTTTTCCTCTAGTGTGTTTAGGAGGCTACTAGGTCATTTCAACTCTGAAAATAAGTTCTTATGCTGCTCATATTTCATATTCACTGCTCAGTGCAGAGTACAATTCTAAACAGGAATGCCGACCTATTGAGAGTCCAGTTTTTTCTACCTTTCCTAACATTTCAACTTTTCTTCATGTGGCCCATATTTCAGCACTGGGTACTATGAGATATTTTTTAAAGCTTGCTGTAATCAGAGTTCTCATTCATTTTAATATTTGCGTAAATCAAAGAGAATTGCAGACATTATTTGTTAAATAGTCATCTTAATAAATGAGGTGTGACCAATGTTGTGTCATGAGTAAATCCTGATGATAGCATTTCTCAGCTATTATATTGTAATGCCACAAACTTTCCTTTGTGTAATCATAACTGGCTCACTAGTCATCCATAGCCAGAAAGTTCATATAAAAGCCAAAGCACATCGCATCCCTAGAGAAACATGCCTGCAGCAATTGACCATATTTATGTTTTCTATTATATTCAAAAAGATTCAAAGATCTGAGCTGATTTGGAATGCAGGAGAAAAGCCAGCACTAAGGGAACCATAAATCTCCCCTTTCAGCAGTTCATTTATGATATTTAGCCTGCACATATCATCATAACAACTTGAGACGTTCCGATAAAACGGCCAGTGCCGTATCAAATCTGAGGGAAGGAAAATTGGAGGTTTGCTTAACACTCTCAGCACTACCAAGTTTATTAACACACTCAGCACTTCCAAGCTGAGATTACATGCCGTTTGACAGGAAGGCTAAAGTTATGGAGGCATTTAAGTATGCACACATGTGCTGTGACTGCTGTCTGTTAGTCCCGACTTATTGCCCCTGACAGCTCACATTAATATATCAAATTAAAGTGACAGTGATGCTGACAGGATCAATTTAACCTCTGTCAAAGCACGCACACATGTCCTCCTGGAGTTGTTACATTTCCCTTCAGATGTGCATACGAATGTGCATACATACCAAAAGTCCTCAAAAAGACCACAAAGCTCATGAATTAAATCCAGGCCAAAGACTAGGTCTCTAGCAAAAATAGGCTGGTTGCATTCTTAAAGACGATATTCTAGCTCTGCTATGCATATATATGAGCAGTGTATAGTCTCTGATGTAAGTACTGACCTTTTAGAGACACGTTCTAGTACTCCAAAATTACACTGTTTTCACTTTTTTTCTTTCTCCCTCTCTCTTTCTCACTCTCTTTTTCTTTTCCTCTGAACTCATGTGGTGTCAGCTCAGTGACTGCTTGCTGAGGAAATGTGTATTGAAGTCCAGGGGGTTTTGAATAACCTCTGAGGCCAAGAACACTAATACCAGATGGCAGTTTTTTCCACTGAGAAGCATGGAAATTCAGGCTACCACTAGATCCACTCTTACCTCTGATCCACTAAGTCTCTGGCCATCGTTTACCTCTGCCTCCACCAAGTGCATTTGTTCCACATCATTTCAGCTTGCGTCATTCTCCAGCCACTCATCCTACCGTCTGTTGAATATCAGCTTGAACCAGTACAAAGACAAAAGCTTTCCAAAACCCATATATCTATCACCAAGATAATCCTGACAGTCTTTACCTGCAGCAGAAGTGAGCTTTTCTTTTCTTTAAGAGCCCTCACTGCTATAATTTTAGGAAACAGCACACTGATTTTGGAAAATTTTGCCCAGAAGAATAATATATATAGTCCCTACAGCATGGACACGTCTACTTTGTGCCAGGAAGGCTCTTTCAAACGGGGGTAACAAAAAAGCAATACAATCCTCATCACACTGACTTCAGTCCAATCCTCTCCAGTATGTCAGTTTGATGGATTGAGAAGCGTTTTCGTGCACTCCCGTCCGCAGAGGTGATCGATGGCCGGTGAGCTATTCACCAAACTCACTTCTTCTCGCTGTGACCTGGGCCATCACATGCAATTTGTCAAATGAGACATTGGAGTTTGTTTGGGAGACTGCGGGAGCAAAAATGGGTTCAGACAGGAATGAGTAGTGTAATTCAATCCAACCACACCAGCGATGCCTTTGTTTACGAAGACAGAATCAGGAACGAGGCCCAAACCACAGAGGGGAAGTAATTTTACATTACGGACAGGACAAATCTATATCTGAGAGTTGAATCATAGGTTTTTATAGCAGGTTTTGAACCAACACAAACCATATATGAATCATTGAAGTGACATACCACCTACAAAATAAGAAAAACAGAGCAGACTATGTTTCATTTTCACAGGTATTCAGAATAGTGTTCTAGAACCAAGTTAACCCATTAACTCATGGCCATCTTTTTGGCCTCAAACCTGCATAACATTTGAGAGTTTTCAGTGAAGTGCAAGGACATTAAAGTATTGCTTCCTTCCATTCAGAACATTTCTGGTCAAAAATTTAATGTCAACTAAGAATTAAAATCTGTTATTTGTTATGTACATTTGTACAAGTAAGCAAACAAAAGATTATACAGTCATTTGCTATACAATATACAAATATTGTTAAATATTACTTATGGTGCTGTCACAATTGATGTACATACTGGATGGGCACCATCTGACTTCTGTGTTCTCAATCTGTTTATTGATCACATCAGTAGGGTGTATTTATAAGTGTGCACTCAAACTTTGAAGCCTATTGGGGCAGTCAGCAAGTGGGCAAAAGTGTGCGTTCAGCTCCTGCTCACCCTGGCTTGTGTGGGTGTCAGCACCTCCCGGGTCCCTGCTGTGAGGAAACACTTCACAGGATCTCCATCAAAAGCGAGTAGAAGAGGAGACATCAAAGCCTCCCCCTACACACACACGGTTCACCCCAACAGCTTCCCCACACGCTACAACAACCCCACGCCACCATCTGACAAGCGCCTCTGTAAACATCTCCTTCAGATCCTGCCAGCATGAGGGAGCCTCCCATTTAATGCCATTGTACTTCATCTTTGTTTATCAAAGCGCTGCCTGTGCTCCATCGAGCCACTGAGCTGTGGGTTTCTGAGATGAGCGGCAAAGAATTAGGAAGAAGGGCGGGCTGGGTGGAAGTTCTTCTCAATGTCCTCCGCCTCGGCACCCTGCTCCTTTGTCATTCCAGCTTCTCTCTCCCTTTCTCTCTCCCTCTCATTTCATCTCATTCCTTTGGCTTTGCCTTTTGTGTGAATTATCTAAGAGGTTCATCTCCAGCCTGCTTGAAATGAGCATGCACCAGTGTATGAGTGTGTATACTTTTAATTTCCTCCACTTTTCTCTGTTATGACTAGCATGCAAAGAGATAAGGTCTGTGTGTCATCCTTGCTGTATTTCCTGTCTTCCCAAAAGCAATATATTCGACACAGTAGTGCAGCAGACGTGCACGTGTTATTTTAAGCCATCCCTGCTGGAGTGGAGACATGCACATGAGCCACCCTTTTCCTACTGACCCAAGGTCAGTCATGGTGGATTACTCCCAGCAGGAGAGGTTTAAAAGCTCTGAACTTTGGGTCGCATTATGCCTGCATGTAGCAGAGGGAGGAACTGGCAGTTTAGCAGCTCGTCCCTACTCTCATCCCCCCACTTCAAAGCCACTTCACACTCAAGTGTTTCCTCGTGCAAACAATGGCTCCTTTCAAGGTGTTTTCAGGTTCAAAAAGCTCAACTTTTTGTTTTCCCGTCAGCTTCCCTTCCCACTCACGGGTCTTCACCTCTTTTGTCACGTCTTGTCATTTCCCAGGCAGGCTTGTGGATAAAAAGAGCGGTGGTGCATTATGGAGATGATAGCTCATTAAAATAGCTTTCACTCTATTTTAAAAAGAGCAAGGCATGCTGTAGTTAGAAATTGAGGCAAAATCACTTTAATGATGAAATACCAGTGTAGTAGCCATGGAGTACCATGCCATGGTTTGATACTAGCAGAGTTATATAAGTTACAGTTTGTAATTTCTGTAATCTTCCTCCACTGCTTTCTCTTTGTGTCCCCAGAATACTGTAAAAGTAAGATGTGTTTTTTCTGATTTCAGGTACGGTGTCAGTCCAGTTGATTTTAATGCATGAGAAATAACCAAATAGGTTTACATCAATAAGAACAGTGACAAATACGTCATTATATTCGAGGGAGGTGGCTGCTTGTTATTATAAGTTCTCACAATGGGCACTGGTAGTTCTTTTCCAGCAGTTACCCAACCCTTACAAATTCTCCTACATGCCCATGTTAAATATGGTTACTATTGTTGTGTAGATACCATCAAGACATGGCATGCAATGTAATTACGCAGATTATCAATTGGTTAAGTAACACACAATTCACAATTGTCACAAGCCCATCCTGTTTAATGATTCTGATTAATGTCATTTCACTACCAGCGGAAAAAAATATTCAATTGAAGGCTTGTAGTGACTGTCAAAGTTTATTTCAGGAGTCATGGCAGGTTTTTAAGTAAGTAATGTTTTCTAATATCTATTTAGGTTAATCTTGTGTTTTTTCCTGTAATCTAATAAGGCCATCTTATAAGGCAAATCCCAGTGGCTTCCTATTCACTTTGTTTGCACCTTCTTTGGCTTATACCATAATGACTCAGACTTCTCTGTATTACAGTATTGCCACACCTGGCTGTATTTGGCTGTGTGGGCAGCCATTAGGTGAATCTTTTACAGTATCTTTATGCTTGTGTTTGGAAAGAGATCCTTCCATTTAAACAAACTTGTCTCATTATGACTCAACAGAGAAAGGTATAATGAGAGGAGCCTTTTGTTTCAACTTTTTTTTTTTTTTTTTTTTTTTGGAATTTCAAGTTCACTGTTTGTATCTATCAAGTCACCTCTAAAGAACTTTTTGTTCTTTCATGGCTATGGTTATGTGAAGTGAAAGCAACAAATGCACTCAAGCAGGATATGCATAGCCATGGGTTTGACCCTGGATTTGTTGCCGAATTATGCCAAGCCACATTGTTTGATTGAGAAACTCAATGGGAAGTTGTGAGTTCAATACCCCAGACTGCCAGAGAACCGTCACTGGGCCCTTGATCAAACCAATAACCCTAAAACTGTTCAGCTTGATGTTTGCATTGGACTTGATTAAAGTTTTTTAGGCTTTTCTGGCTCAGTGGTCAACAGACGATCAAGTCCCATCGGTAGACATTGTAGAGAGGTCATTCTACAGCACTACAGCACTGTCTTGTGCTCCCAAAGTTTGGTTATTATCTCCTACTACTCCACAGGTGTTCAGAAGGCTGACTCTGCACTTTTACTTTTTACTACTTTTATCTTTCATGCCTTTCAAGAGGTGTTAATATCAGTTAAATAAATATTAAATTATATTATTATATTATAAATTATATTATTATATATGTTCTGTGTATATACAGTAAGTTGATTTGGAATAGCATAAAAGTAATTAAATATGAGCAGCATTGTGGTGCTTTAGCTTCCAATATGCTGAATATAAATGAAAGACAGTTTTCTAAGCTATTTATGGTTAAATCCTAGACAGAAATGTCACTTCTAAGCTTTAAGAAATTCACCATCAAAGCAAACCCGTTTACAACAATGCTGCTATTTTAACCTTTTAAGGACCTACATGATTCATTCATTCATTCATTCATTTTCTACCGCTTATCCGAACTTGTTGGGTCACGGGGAGCCTGTGCATATCTCAGGCGTCATTGGGCATCAAGGCAGGATACACCTTGGATGGAGTGCCAACCCATCTCAGGGACCTACATGATGATGATCATGATGATGATGATGACGATTATTATTATTATTATTATTATTATTATTATTATTATTATTATTATTATTATTATTATTATTATTATTATTATTATTCCATTGCTTATGATGTTATTTAGTATAAATGATTCATTAACTACAGTGAAACATACAGCAGCTCTAACTATCTGTAATGTGTTACATTTAATGTATATCAACTGTAATTGACAGTCAGATCACTGGCACTAGAGGAACAAAGCCCTGACACAGACTCAAAGCCACTGAGTGGTGTTAAAAATGTAATAAAGGCACTGTCGCCTGCAGCGTCCTCAGTGTGGCAGCGTCATTATCGGGTCGAGGTACCGACTTTGACCTGCAGCCATCAGCAGGAGAGCCAGCTAATCCCCCGCCTTGGGCCAGCACAAAGAACAGCGGTGTCAGAATCAGCGAGGGCAGAGAGACATGAGAGCTTTTAGAAAAGGAGATGAGAGAATGACAAAGACGGCTAGAGAAGTCTGAGATCCTGTCCCGAAGGGAGATATGAAAACGACAGTGATAATTATATCCACTTTAACCCCAGCCTGTCCTGTGCTGGCCCTGAGGCCTTGAGCTCCTTTTTCTTTCTCACTGTCTGTGAGTGACTTTTATCTTCTGTGAGCTCTTTTGGCCGTGGTAGTATGTGTAAGTGCTCATGTCCTCCTTGTTGATACAAATATCTTGTAGCAAGACACCAAATGCTATTTTAAGAAAAAACAGATGGTTATGACAAGGGCGAGGATGTTTTGAGTGACTTTATGGGTGTTCCAGGATGTTTTAGGTTTGATGCATGCATACGTGTGTGTGCGTGCGTGTGTGTGTGTGTGTGTGTGTGTGTGTGTGTGTGTGTGTGTGTGTGTGTGTGTGTGTGTGTGTGTGTGTGTGTGTGTGTGTGTGTGTGCGTGCGTGTGTGTGTGCCGTTTCCTTGAAGCTATGACCAACTGGGTACTGTAAACCTCCTAATGTGTTCAATAAGGCCAGGTGTCGAAAGCCACAGCTCAGTAATGTGTGTGTTCTCTACTCAGCGGTCAAGGTGCTCTAACTGACACCTCCATTCATTACCATCTCAGGGGAGGACAGAGAGTGAGAAAGAGAGAGCCAGAGAGAGCAATTGTAAACAGATGGCAGAGCAGTTCCTGAGAAGCTGTGAGACACACAAAAGCCTGACACATTAGTTATGCATTCGCAGAGCATTGTCTAAGTGAAGACAGACAGTCTGTGGGATTAACACACAGAGATGAACACGGGCTTGTCTGACAAGTAACATCCAATATAAAACATTCATGTTATGTCAGCGGGCTTAGGTACTTTGACTGACACTTCCGTTTCGTGACTCTCCAGTATTTCTGTGAGAACATGCTGTTTATCATATTACTTTATGGACGCTGCCAAAGTCACAGCACATTATAGCTATTCGCTCATTCCATCACCTTGAGTAACCACTTTATCTTATAGTCATGTAGGATCTGGAGACTATTCCAGGAACACTGCGTGAAATAAAGGAATATACTCAGCTCCGTTATGTGTGATGATAAATAAGTCCATTTTAAAATGCATGGACAATATCTTAGTGTATTTTTCTTGTTTCAGTCCCCTAGGCCACAGAGTGTCTGATATCTTTTATACACTTTTCTGGCTGCATATTTCATTATTTTGGAGGTCTCAGAATCTGTAATCTGAGATACAGCAAGATTTTTGGAGCATCATTTTTGCATCGATATTCAGTGGTTTGGTTTGAAAGAGTTAGAAGCAAATAAATACAACTGTCTTGCATACACCAATGGGATACAGGCTGATATGTGGTTGGGGAGGCAACAGTGTGTTTGGATGTCAGTCCCACTGCATATTTCTATGAAGCTAGGTTATTTGCCAAGTTTTGTAATGAAAAGAATCAGACTCTTGATTGAGAGTCTAGCATTTGTCCAAAATTACACCTGGAGCTCCTAGATACCTAATTTGATACTGAGACATAGACATTTGGAAACAAATACCCAAGATAATAATAAATGATGTACGCTCTCTGTAATTCTGGTTTACATATGTCACACATGCATTCACATATGATTCAATGATGACTTTTAAATAACAATGGAACAAACTGCTTCAGGTTTGTTTACTTGCATGTTAGATTAATATAGAATTCATTTTCGAACAACATCGATGTGAAATATTTCTGCTATAATATCCAGGATGTTTATAGAAAATGTAGATTGGAAAGACGAAACTGGAGTTAAGCCAGATTATTCGAGGCCTGACTTTGAAATTGATTTACCTGTGACTTAAAAAGTCAAAAATGCAAATAACTTTTTGAAAAAGCATTCAATGTTGGCTGAAAACCGATAAACACATATTTTCAAAATGTGCATGTCTGTGGACTTGGCAGTTCTGAGAAACTACACAAACATAGCGACAAGCAAAATGCTTACAGTGTACGTGAACAAGTCCAGAACGCTGAAATATGTATTGGCTGAGGTTGACCTCATCTATAATTGTCAGTCATCTTGTGTCAGCATGTTGGGGTGCAGTGAGTGACATTTTGGGCACAGAAGTGTTGATGTCAGCAGAGCAAGGGTGTACTGTTTTCTCACCTCTGGCCTGCTTTAATCACACACTTTCTGGTTTTAAAAATGCTTTCAAGACAGGTTGTTCTTACAATTAAACTGCTTCCAATTCAGTCATAATTATAATCATTGCAATCCATTTAATTAACAAAATTATATTAAATTGAAGGGGACATTTTAAGGCGAAGCATATAAATGGTATTTATGTGACTTGATGTTATGAAAGAAAGAGTGACAGTGACATGCCCAGCAATTATGGGTTGACATGTTCCTGTGACTTTTACCAATGTCATGTCATGTCGACAGCGTATTCATACGAAGGGTAAGAATGTCTGTCGTAAATTGTATCTTTGTGTTGATTTCTTTTTTCTCTCTCTCTCTTTCCTTTACATCCAAACAGCAGAACAGCATGCCCTGACAACATTGTTCACACTCTTCACCACTTCCTCAGAGGGTACAATCCGACTAAAACAAAACAGTCGTGAATGATGACATGTGGCAAGAAAAGGAAGGCGGAAGCCAAAAATAAATAAATAAATTATTCAACAGAAATCCTCTCATCCTCTGCACCACCCAATATCATCATCTCCCTCGCTGCCAAATCGGTTACAACAAATCCGGTTTGATACGACATCACAGGGTTTGCAAAAGTGAAGATAATCCTTGACATTTTCATCACCCACCCCCTTCTTTTATTTAGTCTGTACTAGGATTGCTCACTCTCTGTTTGCAGCCACTGTGACTTGATAAGATCTACCAGACAACAGTGGATCATACATGAAAAACGATGAGCCAGTCCCTGCTGGGCCACTGAGGAATCAGATCCATCTTCCAGAGAAAAACCCGGGTGGCAGACACATTTTTAAGACCTAATTTGATTTGATGATCTCTGTTACATTTAGCAAGAGCTGCTTCTATTATACTCCCAGAACCTCCATAGCTACTTTGTCAGTCTGAAACAGTAGAAATAATAATCAGCTCATTCTAAATGAGCTCACATTCTAAATTCCTGCACACATGAAGAATTACATGAGCCTTATGTAAAATTTACAATTTTTCCCATCTGGAATTTTCATACATATTGCATGTGTTTTTACTTTTTGTGATATCTTTGTGTATATACAGTATGTGATTTGCCCATAAGGGAACAATTAATGCTTAATATACTCAATGTCTTTAAATAAGGTCAAACCAAAATTCTATAATATGTTTTTCCATTCATCAATCTATTTTTTGTACACAGGGTCACAGGAAACCTGGATCTTTTCACAGGGATGTCGGGGCACAAGGCGGAGGGAAACCTGGACACGATGCCAACCTTATGCAGGGCATAATCACATACACTCACACACCCATTTACATACTACAGACAATTTAGTGATGCCAATCAGCCTACAATGCACTCAGACTTTAGACTGGAGGAGAAAACGAATGGAGGAAACCCATGAAGATCAAGAAGACTCTGCATGCACAATTTTGAGGCATGAATCAAGCCCCCAACCACAGCCAAACATTAATTTCCCCTCTTCTCTTCTGAAGTTCTATTAGGTCTGTATCTGTATGTCCACAGATGTACGTTTTCTTTATTGGAAAAAAAAATGTCTGGTTTTGTCAGTGACTAAATGAACAGATAATTTACAGACATATTTGTAAGAAGTTGCTACTGTAATTCAAGTAACTGCTCTTTATATGTGTGGTGAGCAGAAAAGCATGTCAGTATACACAGCATTCTGAAACTTGAGATGAATAGATTAACAGCAGAAAACTGAAATCTTTCACACTGGGCACGGGCTCACTGAAAATGGGCAGTTGCGTTTCCAATCTTCAGCTGTCCGGTTTTGTTGAAACTGTGCCTACTGTAACCTCAGATTCTTGTTCTTGGCTTATTCTTACCCTAATGTGGTCTTGTGGTGTCATAATAAAGAGAGTATTAATTGTTAAAGATAACTAATTATAGCTAGGTTAGCATGTAGAAACGAATGAAAGATGAGTAAAAGATTAAGAATCTTTCCTAGGTCTCAGAGGAGGGAAAGGGGAGGACAGCCTGACAGAAAGAAATGGAGAATTTGTTTGGATTTGCAAGGCACTGTGATTTATGCCTGGAAACTTTGATCTCCTAAAAGGCTTGAAGATGTACACAACAATAAATCTTCTTGGCCCTGGCTAAAATAAATGATGTGCTGGTGGCAGGTTTCCAGAATAGATTTTAATTTTAATATCCACAGACACCCAGAGGCAGAGAGAAAAAGAAAGAAAAAGAGGGAAAGAGGAGGAGGGTGCAGATGAGTAAATGCAGGGGAGGCATAAAATCTAACCATATGCTTTTTAACAGTGAAGCTTCAAAAATACGACAGAATTAATCAAGAGGGAAACAGAGCAGGATAAATTGATACTGTTTCAATAGCTGTCGCTTAAGAGTGAGTGAGTGCATATTTTATCAGAAGCCATAACAGGGTAAGAGATGAGAAACACAGGTGTATGTGTAAATGTACTGTTTGTCTATGTGTGTGTGTGTGTGTGTGTGTGTGTGTGTGTGTGTGTGTGTGTGTGTGTGTGTGTGTGTGTGTGTGTGTGTGTAGTTGGATCTCTGTAATTCTATGCATTTTAGCACACTCGCTACACCAGCGTGGCAGCCAAAGAAAATCATTCTTTAATCAGCAAACAAATTTGCCCAGGCAAACACAACTTTAGCCCAACTATGTCCCCATCTGTTACTGCAGCAGTGCCTCATTCATCAGCTTTGAGGGATGTGAGTGATCAAAGTGACAGCCATGACAAATGAGTGCCATTAAAGTTTTCTTTTAGGCCTTGTGCTGTTCTAAAACAAACATCGCGCTCACAAATCCAGACGACTTCTTCGTCAGTGCATGTATGTGTGCATGTACGTGTTTGTGTGTGGACGTGGACCATCAGGCTCGGCTGTTTTCTCTCCAACCCTCTGCCTCTGGGCCGAGCTGTCAGTGAGGAATTCCCTCCAGCTGCCGGTCTGAAATGGATGGCCGTCACCCAACCACGGTTTTGGTTTTAATAGCAGTAAGCACAAACACTATAAATTTACGGCCGCAAGAGAGAGTTTTTGAATAGACGCTGGACGCGGCCAGCACTATAATTTGTCTCTCTTGCTGCATCCGCCCGTCTCTGTGCCGGGGCAGCTGGTTGTACTCAGCGGCGTGGGCTGACATGCTACTTTGAAAGTGCAATCACTGCATTTATACAGCAGGGAGGACTCATAAATGTGTCTTGTGGTGGAATATACAACGCCATATTTCACTCCCCTTTCTCTGTTTAAGCCAGGTGAGTTATGGCCGTTGAGATGTGGAGCCATTAAAGGTGATATGATGTATGCTCTGCCTTGTTCTGAGAGCCATTCGTCAAGCCAGACAATAACCAAAATGGCTCCTACTCCTGGCCCTTTGCTTTTTCCAGCCTCGTTCTCCCGACCCGTAGCTCAGCATGTCAGAATTATTAATGACAGCTCGCCGTTATAACCTTCCGAAAGAAAATAACTCAGGAAAGCCTGGGTTCATCCATTGCCTGGCTTATATAACTTTATACAAATGTAGGCCACAGTTAAGTCTATAAACACACCTTCAGATCCTTTATTGCATGAAGAATTTTTTATTTTAAACTTGACACGCACGCACAGGAAGGAGACCTAGCCTTTCAGCTACTTATAGCACAGCTAGGCAGAAAGTGAGAGGAAAAATTGAGAAAATCCAGAAATCGCATAATTAGAACTAAGCACATGCATCTAAGAGAGTAATTTAGCATTTCAGCGAGGTTTGATTATATGCCAGGTTCTTTAGAGGGTGGTATACATTCATTGGGGGAATGATTGTCCTAGTTCAGCAGAAGCTGAGGTCAATAGAGGAAATATTTCATAGGTGCTAGAGCAGCTCAGTGACTTTGAATAATGCTCAACATGACAAAGTAATGCTTGTTCAGGTGAAAAACGACTTCTGCTGCCTTTCTGGGCCAAGCATAATCACATTCTGGGAAGCGCCATTGAAGGCATTTTCTAAAATATGGAGCTGGTTCATATTCATATATTCATCGAGAGAAAATTAATTAGGGCTCAGACAGTTCAATCTAACTTCTCAAGTACAGCAATGTGTCCTTATAAATGATTTAAGGGGAACTACTAGAGAAGGTTACAAATAATCTTTACCTTTTCACAGTGTAACATTTACTATATGACAGCGGTGTACAATTTATTTTTTCTTTTGTCAGATTTTAACATGATTTAATGCACACGGAATATGTCTTTAATACCAATCAGTATATGATCATATGATTCATTAAAGGCTTTTGTGCCACTTGATGGAATTACCATTCATATTGAAGTATCAATATTTTGCTATTGTGATAGAATTAGCGAAAGAGTTTCTGATCTTCGGATCTTATCTGAAATACATACAAATTAAAATGATGATGTGATTTTATTTTGTATGATTTTATACAAAAGAATTTGTAAGTCAGGAATAATGCATGACAGGACGTGTCATTGTAGGAAAATTATTGACAGCAAGATGGTTACCACCCCAAAAACAAATTATTCTCCAAAAGAGTACTAAAGTATTTGTGTGTGTGTGTGTGTGTGTGTGTGTGTGTGTGTGTGTGTGTGTGTGTGTGTGTGTGTGTGTGTGTGTGTGTGTGTGTGTGTGTGTGTGTGTGTGTGTGTGTGAAAGTAATTTGCTGATGATTGAAATGTATGAAGTCTAATGAACAATACATCATACATTAACTTTTTATAGCTACATTTAATGTTGTGGAATATCTGCAAGACAAGCCATTTCCTGCTTCGTTCTCTCACCAACCTCAGCTTTTTTTCCTCTTGATGTTATTAAGAAAAAAAAAAGAACATTAATTCAGTATGAATTTTTCCAAGATACCAGAAAGTACAAAGACCTTTTCACCTGGCACAAAATGTATTGTTACACAACAGACTCCAACTATAAATGTAAAAAAAAAACATTTTTTTCTTCAAGATTTCATCTTCACCATACTGATGGTCCATAATTTTTTGTTAAATAACACTTTTTATTCCATTTATT
Organism: Tachysurus fulvidraco; assembly: GCF_022655615.1. NCBI lineage: Eukaryota > Metazoa > Chordata > Actinopteri > Siluriformes > Bagridae > Tachysurus > Tachysurus fulvidraco. The sequence goes on along the minus strand of NC_062537.1, from coordinate 13,106,894 downwards.
AACTCCTGTGAATGAGTTGACATTTTTTATAACGTATTAGAACCAGCTCATTAATTTTAAAACTATGATTCTGGAGCCATGCTATTATAGGAAATAAATCAACATCTTCTGAAATAAGTATCAACTCCAACCCAACTTCTAACCCTAACCTCAATGCTCATAAGTTTTATAAGATCCCCACTGAGTCATAGTCCAGGTTTACTTGCTCAATGAGGATATAAAACCTTTAGGATTTTTATAGAGGTCCCTCTGGGGGAACCATTAGGACCTACAGGGAAACCAACAGCTGAGTCTTTTCCTATCAAAAAGAGTACCAGGTCAAAACGTTTTAGCTAAGAATCGCAAACTGTCTAAAGAAACCTTGAATAACCTTATTTTTCCTCACGAATGCATCTGTCCAAAGCATGGCCTGTTTTTCCATGGAGTGCAGCAGGAAACAATTTCTGAATCATTTAATCCATTCCACACTTGAGGAACTCCAGCCCAAGTTTTCTGTTATGCAATTTGCCAACCTGTATTTGTCAGATGTCAAGCCTGAGATGAATTATGAAGGCGGAAACTTATAATAATGATTTTGTTTGATGTGACAGGCCTGATAAGAATTGATTTACTTACACAATCATGGACTTTTAATTGGAGGCCCGCAGTCGTCTTTACTTCAAAGCTCGTCAACCATCACCCGCCCTTCTCACTCATGTGCTAACTGACAGGACCTGAATGTGTTGCAATCCTTTCCTTTCTCTCACAGTATCCATCCTGTCTTAGGTCAAACAGCACCATAGGGAGGGCATAAACTCTACCCTGAAATCAAGCTGCTTAGATGAAACATGGATTCACACAACACCTGTTGCAAGGCATTAGCAGAAACTCAGGCACTTTTTTTTTTGCAAGTTCCAATGCTATAAAAAGTAGACAGACATCTCTGGGTCCAGTTTCCGAGTCTCTGTGCAGTGGTGCACTTGACAAACTGTCGGCAGAACCCATATGGCACGCTATGCGGAGGTTAAAATTGTGCTTAGTGCTAACAGATGGAGAGTGTGATGACAGACTGACTGTGATGACACCCTACTCTCCACTACAGCATGTTCAAGACTCCAAATGGTGACGAAGGGGCTGGTGCACACATGTATAACTAATACCGAGTGGATTCGTTCCTGATCGAGGATTGAAGAGTAATGAAATAATGCAACATTATGATGTGGCCAGGTAATAAAAAATAAAATGAGACACTGTCATTTGATACAGTCGTTGATATAATAAAATATAACACGATTATCTGTAGAATTGCCTTCATATATCAAAAGGACCAGCCCTGCCACTTAAAATGAAAATAATTGGAAAGGAATTATACACTAATGGTGGTCATGCTCTCCAGTCCAGAGGCTTTTATTGAATGTAAAATGTCAATTTTGCATTTTAGTCTATACATAGCAATCTAGCATCTTAGCAAGATTTAGATTACCAGTACAGACAAATTGTGTAGAATATTAGAAAAAACCTTCTCATTCTTAGTGATTATGTACGATGTTACATAAATTTCACTTTTCCTTTTCCGTGCATGGAAGGATAGGACATTTTATTCAATTTAAGATTCCCTTAATTCTCTATTGACTTCTCCATTACAACGGCTAACTTAGCAGGATTGATAAATGATAAGCACTGAGTGAGCTTTAAGGAATTGTGAAGGTCAAGTGAGTTTTATGGATCTGCTGAGTATTAATGAGGGTTTCTAAATCAAAGACAGTTGCTCTTTTATTTTCTTGTGCCTTCAAGCCATCTGTGATGATGGATATCTACAGAATCTGTCAACAACCAGCATGAAGTGACAATAGACTGAATGAATAGGGATTCATGTCTCCTGGCTGATGTTCTTATGATGTTGACCATGAGAATTAACAACTGCTGTAGAACTTTAAATAACTGAACATGTGACAAAAATCCAAATATACTGCTGGAAACTGTATAAAATGGTGTCAAAACATGAAATTTGGAACGGCTCCAGCTTTGAGCGTGACTGTTCAAGTACATTCTGTGGGAGGTTACTGAGACAGAATTGGTAAGTACAACCACATCTGGCTTTGCTTTCCCTCAAAATCACATAAGGATCAATAGTAATAGATTGTTCCAACAGTGCCACCGCAGCGGAGGCTCAGAGAGAGTCAAAGACATTTGTTTTGTGCCCCAGGGTCCAGCAGTCGCCATCAATTTCCTTGTACCTTAACCGTTCCTAAAGAACTACTATGGATCCCTCGATCATTATAATGAGAACATTGCTCCTACACCAGAGCACGACTGAGAGCTCTTATCAATCCAGATGATCGATGATACTTCAACATGATTTCGCCTACTAAGGCAATATGGAGTCTTGATCCATGTGGATTGTACTATAAACACATGGAACATATAAACACAGATAGCCATCACGGCAGCACAAAAGTCCAGCATTTACAGATCTCTTTTTTAAAAGTAATTTTCATTTCAAATACATTTATCCTTTGGTATGTTTAAAAAAAATCTATTCTCACAACAATCTCAGTGTAGCTGTCTATTGCTTGGACCACACTCGAGGGTAATTTTAGTTTTTTTTTTGTCACACTTCCTGACAATCACAAAAGGTGTCCAACTTAAAATAATGGTCTTAAAATAATTATCTTTATTATAATATTATTTATGATTTATTTTTTATTTTTATTAATCCATCTGATCTACTCACAGGCCAGTCGTGTATGTTCAGTATTTAGGACTGTGAGTGTGGGGACATGACCACTGATTGTTTCATATGAAAACACGATCTTGACATCAAGTGTGAAAGACTCATATCCAGTGAGCGCTACACTAAACTGTCACCCAGCATGTTTGTATTGATCTGAAGCTGCATTTGTTCTCAGGATCACTTATTTGTGAGCATGCACCGAAAGTGTGTGGTTTATTATGGGCAAATCTTGTAGTCTGGAGGTTCTTATGACTGAAGAATTGACTAAAATCTGTCATCTGTCAATTTATGCTGGTATAAAGTTTGTACATGTTGGATTATTTTGTCAGAGGTGTGAGATCCAGCCATAAGAAGCAGAGAGAGAGAGAGAGAGAGAGAGAGAGAGAGAGAGAGAGAGAGAGAGAGAGAGAGAGAGAGAGAGAGAGAGAGAGAGAGAGAGAGACAGTAGCTGCTTGTCAACAGTGAGACAGTGGTGTGTCCTGAGAGAGGTTATGTTTAGTACAACATACTGTGGTGAAGCTTGTTAAGAGACAGTAAGGACTCCTTCACAAATCAGTTACAGGTGAGGAGATAAACACCTTTCATCTTTCATGTCAGATGAAATTTCACACAACAGAGTTCAAACCATCAGATCTTAAGATCAGCCCTGATGACTGGTGTACGTCAACCAAATACATTCCCCACCCACCTGTACTGATAACTTCAACACAAGCAATACAATGCATTCCTTTGTATGTGTGTGTGTGTGTGTGTGTGTGTGTGTGTGTGTGTGTGTGTGTGTGTGTGTGTGTGTGTGTGTGTGTGTGTGTGTGTGTGTGTGTGTGTGTGTGTGTGTGTGTGTTTGCCTGCATATGTGAGTTTGCCAAGTATGTTTTCCATTTAAGTGTCATCGTGTCTGCAGCTTGTTTGTCTCTGGGTGTGAAAGCAAGCACGGTAACATTAAGACGATCTTGTTGTTTTAAATATTTAAGAGTTGATGTCATTGTTATGATGACAGATGAAGGAGTGAAGAGGAGGTTGACTGAAATCTAGAGCTAAGAGCTGATAAGTCTAACACACACATGACTGGCAGTGCAGAGAGATCAAGCTTAGCCAGGTGTGGGAAGATGAAAATAAACTGGATTTCAGAAGCCATTAAGATGCCAGATCTTTGTGTGTGTGTATGCGTGCAAGCGTACGTGCGTGTGTGCATGTGTGTGTGTGTTTGTGCGTGCGTGTGTGCATGTGTGCATATGTTTTTCCCCTTACAAAAATATCTGTGAAGTCCTTAAACATGGTTAAACAAAATGACACCAGACCTTATTAAATTATGCCTCTTTATTTGACTATATAAAATGTGGTTGGTGATTGTAGTTGTCTTGGTTTGTTGAGAGGGTTTGATGAAAATCCTAAGCAAATTAAATTTTGTTGGCAGGAATATGAGAAGGGTTCACAAAAGAATACACTGTGTGCCATTAATTTCCCATTTATACTGACATTTGGGTTTTCTGACATGTTAAAGGCACATAAATAGAATGATTTCTATGTATCATTGTGGATTAGTGAAAGATTTATCACAGCCTTTTTGAGCTTGGATGAAAGACAGAGTTCCTGGAACCAGTTTGTTGGGCAATAATAAATAAATGAAATCAAATAAGGAAACAAGAATAAGAAAGCCATTATATTTTGGGGAGAAAATATTTGGGAGTTATTTTGAGAGAATTAACATGTTCTTTTTGTGCCTTCAGCTGTGTATGCTGAACTGCTGATGAAGTTCTCTATAATTTTCATATGTATTACGGCTAATTTTAATACTAATCTGATTTGATTCAGTAATTTTATTACTAATCTTTAATTACAAATTCTTTCTCTTTTGTTATTTGAAATATTCTGGAATGTTTTGTAACAGAGACAAATCATTTTCTTTTACATGCTTATTCTGCTCGTAGCAGCACATTTTTTGAAGAACAGCCACAAAGGTTTCATTAAAATGAAGTGCCTCTGTGTGGCTTTAATGGCCATCAGGTCCACTTCTCCATCCACAAGATTTATTGACCTCACAACTGGAGACCTGCTTGACCACCGTCCACAACAGGAAACGGCAATCAGTCATTAACATGGTGACACATCTGTTGACGAGCAACTTCAAGGCAACCCATGAAACATCCCATAGCAATTCCCTATTGTTCCTACCACAGCCCCTCTCAGGCCCTTTCTCTCAACGGCCATTCGACTTTCCTCCCTCCTGCTGTCTTTTTATTCTCTCTTTCAATTTCTCTCACCCTGGTCTCCACCTCTCTGCTTGTTTCTCAAGCTTTTCAACTCAACTGCACCGCCTTCACTCATCTGGATGACTGGATTGAAAACAAACTGGGTTGTAAATTATCCCCTTTTTTGTTGCTTTTCTGTAACCAGTAACTAAAAGTGGATAAAGGTAGGTGAAAAGAGATAAAGAAACTTTCAGAAGGTGTGAAAGAAGGATAAACATGTTCGGAAATAATAGAAGGAGAATTCCATAGATTTAGAGGATTAGTTTGTCTGCTAGAGCAGTTCATATCCGAGGTCACGACCCCATGGTGAGGTCGTCTTCTGGTAACATTCCCGCTGACAATAAAGCTAAGAGCATGATCAAGACTGTGGTCTCTTGGAGGAATGGTGAGATTATGAAGATTAGAAGAAGATAATGAAGAAATGGAAAATGTCTTTTCGTTTGTCTAGCTCAGTGATTCTCAAAGTTGGGGCTATGAAAAAAAACTTTATTTATTTATTTATTTATTTATTTTGTTAGTTTTTACTGTAGTTAAAACGATGGAAAATTTAATAAAACCTTAATATCTCAAAAACAAGGACATTTATAAATAACACCATTTTGGGCCTAATGTCACTGTAATGTTCAGAAATTAAAAGCACCATGTTTAAATGGTCAAAATATTAAATAGAATATTAAATTGTATTCAATATATTATTCTGTAATAATTTTAAAAATATTAAACAGATCAAATAATGCTGCACACATCTAAATAATATTAATTTAAGAAACCTGTCCATGAACTAAATCTCTACTGGGTGGATTGTTGAATATATTTGTACAGTTAAATGAATTCTTGGAAAATGTTTAAGAACCCCCTTGTCGGAGTATGTTGAAAAAAATTATGCAACACTGCAGAAACAATACACACAAATAGACTCACACATCTGTGTCTGATCTAAAAAGAAGCAGTAGAACAGTAAACACATCAGAGCACATGCACTTCAGTGCAACTTAACCCCTGAACTTTCTGCCTGAGACTGTTGCCCCAGCAATCGTCTTATCACTGCATTGACCTCATCTAACCTCAGAGGGAGTCTGAAATGTCTGACAAAGGTCAGACATCAGTATGGTTCCCAGAACACTACTGTCAAACATTATCTCATATTCATTAATAATCCCTTAAATGCAAATAATCATTTACCATCACCATCTAATAAAAAGCTTGTATAATATTTTCTAAGCAGCATGTAATATCTTGTAAAATCTGTACCACGTACATTGGAATGTACCACGTACATTGTTTTGGACAACAATGAACAATCTGCTTCCGAGGAAGTACTGTAGCAGAATGAGAAGTCTATCATTCCTTTTTGGCAAATGGAGCTCATGCTTATGTTATACAGAAAGAATGTACATTTCTCCTTCAACCGAGATGGCTAAAGGATTCTCGGCTTCAAAGCCTCTCCAGCTGCGACTATTTCAGGCTGCCACTAATAGCACTTGTCAGGCATAATTTTTAAGCTCTTTAACCAATTCATTGTGTAATTAGGTTAACAAAATTAGCTCATTGCCAAATCAGTGAGGAGCAGCAATGCAATAAAGTTATTAACATTCCAGTTTTACAGACAGAACTATAGAGTCGTTCTTGTTTCATTACTGGGTTTCTTTCAGTGCACAATTGATTCCAGAGGGCAGTGGCAAATTACATTTAATTTACTTTAACAGAAATGTATAGAGCTGAAGTAAAGGGGCATGTTGAAGCACTGTCATCCATAATTAAATCCTTATTAAAAAGACTGGTAGAAACAAAAGATTATCAAAATATATATATATATATGGATATTGCTTCCAAAGCATTTGGCAAGATATTAGTGCTCTGGCTTCTGTATAGGTTCCTTTGGTTCAAACTTATAGATCTATAACAAATTGCTGGTCTCCAGCGTTGGCTTTAGATTTATAGCCCAATTTAAGTTCCGGCTTGAAGAGATATCCTCTTCGCTGGGGGTTTGTGTAGGATTTTCCTGAATCGTGCGCCCTCTGTCTCTCATGCTCTACCAAAGCTACTTCATCTTTGCTGCCCTGTGGATTTTGAAGCAGGTAAGATCTCATTTATCAAGCCCAAGTGCGCAGAGAACCTGATCTATAATGACATTTGAAGAGCTTTGCTGTCACTCTCGTTCCATAATGAACATGGATATGACAAAGGATCGATGGGTGGGGTCAGAGGAGATAGCACCGCCTTGGGTGGCCCCTCCCATCTCATTAGCAATGCAGTAAGCTCTGATTGGTCGGCGGCTTGCGGACTTGGAAGGTCCTCCTCGCGTTTCGCGTGCTTGAATTATACAAGACGGAACAGGAGCGTGGTTAAGGGCGAAGGAACGGAGAGCAAAGCGCGTCGTGTTCTGGGCTTTTTGTTACACTTGCGGTTTTCTAAGTTATTGTGGATTTGTTTTTTTCCTCCTTACAGCCTTAAATATTAACAAGTCAACTAGTAAAAACGTAAGAGTTGTGTTTTGCGGTGTGACGTGTGGATGATCTTCGGCGTCACGTTGCGCACACGGAACGGAACTATGAACGGCTTTGGAGTAAACAATCATCGTTTGTAAAAGCTTTTGAAAAAACCAAAACAACGAAAATCAGTGGACATTTGTGTTGTGGATTATTTAAAAATAAAGGTAAGCCATGGGCGTAAAAGCCAGTCACTTAGTTTGTCGTGTATGAAGATGCGTCCTCTGTGATCGTTCTCGCACCGCAACTCGGCTGAGTCTCGCACCCAATGCACCAAACTCTGAGTGGATCTACACTTTCCGCTTTACACAACACCACCCCCGACAGACAACACGGTCATTTCACTTTCAGAAAGCTCGCTGGAATTAAAGACACATCCACCGCTTTGTTAAAGCCATCGGATCCTGTCCGTCAGGCGAAGCGTCTCCCTATTAAAGTAGTGAAGATGCTGACTGCGCACTCGGGACACTTACTCCACCCGGAGTACCTGCAGCCCCTCACATCTGCCCCCGTCAGCATCGAGGTATGTTACATGCTATAGCACACTACATACTACACTATATCACTATAGTGATAAGCTATGGTGTGTGTGTCTATCTATCTATCTATCTATATATATATATATATATATATATATATATATATATATATATATATATATATGTATATGTATATATATATATGTTTTTTATATATGTGTGTGTGTGTGATATATATATATATATATATATATATATATATATATATATATATATATATATATATATAAAACATTGTGTAAGATACAAGTATGGACTGCATTATTCACTTAAATTATAGTCTATAGTTGGCACTTCATCATTCACTTAATTCCGTGCTATAGTAAATACTTCTACTTATTCACTTTGCTGACTTTAAAGTATATAGTCATCACACAGGTATGTATATGCATATGTAGCACTAAAATAGTAAAAATGACTCTTAATACATAAATACCATAGATATAATGTTAAGCAAATTTTAATAATAATCCAAAATAAAAACAAAAAAATTATAATATTAATATTGTCAGTTTTATTATTCTTTGATAACAGTTTTGTATTATATTTTTTCTTTATATTTTTTCTTTTTATATTTTTTATCTTTATTTTTTGTATATTATTTTTTCTGTGTTTATATATATATATATATTATGTGTGTGTGTGTGTGTGTGTGTGTGTGTGTGTGTGTGTGTGTGTGTATACATGTATAGAAACTATTAGAGTAAAAACATTGAGTTCTCCGGTCCTATTTTACAATATTTAAATTTATTTTTCAGTTAGAGAAATTATAATGATTTAAAGAAAATTTCAAATTAAAATCCACACAGGTACACAGAAATATATATATATATATCTATGTATATCTTTTTTCACACCTTAGTGTGACCACTATAGTGCACATTATGGTAAAATTAAGAAAATCTATAATTTTCTTACTACATATTGTCTTTCATTTAATTTTTTTTTTTTATTTCCCTTTCAGCTGGATGCTAAGAAGAGTCCACTGGCCCTTTTGGCTCAGACATGCTCTCAGATAGGTAAACCAGATCCTCCGTCCTCATCCAAACTGGCCTCCATTACATCTAGTGGACTGAATGAGAAAGAAGGCTCATCTCGCACCTCTTCCTCATCCCTAAAACACGCAGAGCAACGACCTTCATCAGATGACAAGTCCAGTTTCAAGCCTTACTCCAAAACAGGCCCAGATGGCCAGAGGGATGGGAGTATCAGCAGCAACAGTAACAAGCCTGGCTTTTGTCTTCCTGGAGGTGGAGGTAACAGTGGCAGTAACACACCAAGCTGTCAGTCCCACCATTCTCGTACTGTTTCCCCAAGTTCCAGAGTGGGTTCGCCTTCACAGACTCAGGTGCATAGACATGCTCTTTCACCCAACAACATGCGTTCCACTTCACATTCACAGACTGCAAACGGGGAGGCAAAAAACACAGAAGTGGCACTCTCCGACAACAAGAAGGAGGGAGAGTCGAGTAAGGCAAGTCTGGACAGTCCTCAGCTGGCCAACTCCAGCCTTGCCAGAGCGAGTGTCAACTCGAGTAGCTCAAGTTCTGAAAGCAGCCCCAGTAACGAGTGCAAATCAGACCCACAACCATCTCAGCCTGGAGGACTCGGGCCTGTTTCTATTTCTCCTTTCAAATCCAGTCACCCTGTCTTCCCACTCCCGCCGTCCAGCATGGGCTACCACGGTTCTATAGTGGGCACTTATGCTGGCTATCCCGGTCAGTTCGTTCCTGGCTTAGACCCTACCAAGTCCAGCCTAGGAGGTCCTGGTGTAGGGGTTGCAGGTAAACACCCCAGCTCAAGCCCACTGACTGGAGCATCTCCACCTTCATTTATGCAGGGTTTGTGTCGGGACCCGTACTGTTTAAGCTACCCGAATGCACCTCATATGGGTGGTAACTGTGGCACATGTGTTCACGACCCATCCTCTTCACTAAAATCCGGCTTCCCACTGGTTTATCCCCCTCATCCCCCATTGCACTCACTTCACCAGAGCTCATTGTCTTCCAGCATCACACCATCACTCTCTCATCCACTATACACATACGGCTTCATGCTGCCCAATGAGCCTCTACCACATGCATGCAACTGGGTTTCAGCCAGTGGGCCATGCGACAAGCGCTTTGCCACCCCTGATGAGCTTTTAGCCCACCTGCGCACACACACCTCACTGCCAGGCATGGATGGAAAGCTCCTGTCGACATACCCATCATCTTCCTCCTCATGTCACCTCCATCTGCCTTCCCAGACCAGTCCAGCCTCTCTTCCTGCCTCCTTCTCTTTGAGGGCACCTCCAAGTTTGGGCTTGGCTCGATACCATCCCTACAGTAAAATGCCACTGCCCACAGCACCAACACTTCCCATGCACTCTTTACCAACCTCTGCACCCTATTACTCCCACTACGCTCTCTACAGTCAGAGACTGGGATCTGCCTCAGCCCTTGGCTACCAGTGAAATAGACTCCATTGCTTCAGAATTCTAGACCCAGAACAAGCAGCGCACTTGCATGATGACTGCTAAGACATCCCGCTTGGGATTGGGCTCCATTTTCCCATTAATGGGAGAAGTAAAGTGAGAGGAACAGAAACGCTGGAAAAAAAGGAATCCATGGACTCCCTAATGGCTAAAATTATGGGTGTACTAGGATGCATGCGAGCCTGAGACTGTGTGAGACTGAAGCGCCAATGCAGTTTTCAAACAGAATTGTATTTATTTTTTAACAAGCGCTTGGCTTTTTCTGATTTATAATCCAAAACAGTTTACTTTCACAAATCCTGAAGTCATCTATTCATTTCATTCTTAATTTAACAGTTCTTCTCTGCCCATTATTTGTACACTCTCTGCTGCAAATCCTAAGCTTCAGACATTTCTTTTCATAAATCTGTCCCGTCCGACTTTTGTCTGTTTATTGTGTCTGTGCGGTATGAATGTGCATGTCAAAGTCCTTCTAGCCTTTCGAAATGCTTATTTTTTATTTTTAACAGCTTACAAATAAATGAATTAAAGAACTGTAATATTTTTTGTAAAGTGTTGAAATTATTAGGCTGGTTAAGGTGCCGCTTCAATGAAAAAAAGGTAAAAATAGCGATGGCAGAGCTGTCCAACTTTGGAGTTATAATTTTGTTAAATAAATGAAATGGTTATATTTAAACTCCATGCTTTTGTATTTCTTCATCATTGCTTCAATGTCATATTAATCCTATCGGTGACCTTGTTCTATGCTATATATATATATATTTGCTTTTTTTTGTTTTTACACATAAACAGCACGTCAAGAACTACGGTATTGAAAACCAAACTTTTTAATTTTAGCATTACCAGGAACCAAAATAAAATCTTATCAACAACATTGTAGATTGGTCCAGGTTTATCTTCATAAGACAAGTCTCTGGAGACCGTATCAGGAAGTGCGATATCTATCGACTCACCCGAGCAGTTTCTCCTTTGCCCTGAGTTATCTGGTCCTGTCTCATGTCACAACACACTGATTGAATGGTGCATTTGGAACTAGTCTAGAAGCCTGGAATGGGTAGCTTATTTATGGTACTCACGTTTAGGTATACAATTACATAAGTACTAATTAAACACCAATTTCATCACGTCATTTACATAGAATTTTCTTTGCAATTTTTAAACTAACGAAGGTAACTGCCAGTTGTCAATCTTAAGCCCTTTATTACATAATAGTAGTTTCAGGTCTGTAATTAACATTTCACTTGTCTGCTACACCCTATTCTTTTGTATTTAGCTGTGAAGTTATAAATATGTTACACTGTCCTATTTCAGGCCATGCAACTGATATCTATCATGCTGGAGTATGTCATCAGAATATTTTCAGTGTTATGCTGCTACAGTATGTTTGTAATTATGGCTGAGAATACTGCTGTCAATGCTCAGTTATATTTTTTGTCCAGAGCAATGTCTTTCTCTTTCATGTCAATTAATGTGACAACAGATGTATCTGCACATGAGTTATAGTTATGCAAACATTTGCCTTAAAGGTTATTGTTCCCAGTGTGCAATTACAGTCTCTGTTCTTACATGTTGTATTTCATTCCCGATTCTTCCGCATGTGTAGTAATTAATCCTCCAGGAGTGCCATGTCACGGACATTTCAATTAAATTTAATTACAGTGAGGCTTTTTCGCTACTGTGAATCATACTTTTGTAATTAACAGATTAACTTTGTGGTGTAAGCCGAGAATATTCCCTAAGGAAAGCCGCCTGGCCTTTCAGGTTCTAAAGAGGAACTGTAGCTGTTTCTGCCCAGGCATGTTTGTGTGTTCTAGGCCATTTTTCACCATCCGAAAAATAATCTTTTAAAACTGCCAGTTCATTTCAGGTATGCTGTGCAGCATGTAATGGTGGAGAATGGTGTGTAAAATAGGAAATGATGGTGGTGTCTGAGGCCACCACTGGGCAGATGACAGATGAGGGCTAGTGATTAATGAAGACTTTGGAGTGACTCTTTAATCACCCTGCAAGTATTCAGCACTTCTTAGGCTCAAGTGAGATCCAAGTAGTGAAACTTGTCATATGACTAGTCCCAGGTCACTGCCATGGCTCACGATGGCAGTTTGATTGGCATCAATATTATTGTGTAGCTGTGTAAAGAACCACAACAGGGTCTGTCAGGTCAGTGTCTGTATATCATCACTCACACATACTGGCAGCTAGCTTGCAAGGTTATAGTGCCTGGTTACATTCTTATCCAAACTGATCTTAGACCACTCAGGGAGGTGGTGCTCACTTATTGCAATCGACTGCAAAGCTTCCAAAACTGATCCTGCCTCATAGGAAAAGCATCATGTCTCCATCAGTTCTAGCCAGGTAACCTGAGATGTCGCCTAAGCTCGCTTTTCCTAGACATTCTGTGAATCTCTATTTGTGATGCTGAGTGAAGGAACAGATCCACTTGGCTGGACATGAGTGGACATATTTGCCAGGCAAGGAGGTCACCTTACTTCCCCTCACCACAAGTGATCAGCCTGTCAAAGGAACTAACATAACACAATGACTTCTACAAAAAAGGTCAAGGCATATCCACTGTAGAACACATATTATTATCATTTTAGCTGTCAGCTTTCTTCTTCTTTAAACCCCCTGTGGCTTGAGTGCACGTCACTCATTCCAGGCTTTCATTTAGGTAATAGTGAACTCACTGAACAAATCTGAGCTAACATGACATGCCCATTGATGACTGTCTGTCCTAAATGAATAAAAGGTGTGGAAGATGAAATTTCCAGAGCAGAGGTCTGCTCTCGAGGGAAAGATGAATGGTGGCGCCGTTTTCCATTTTGTTGTAGCTCGTCCATCACATTGTCATCTGATCCATCTTCCCTTTCTTCCTCTTTCGCTACTCATCAATCACTCTGTCCATCTCTCTCTCTCTCCTCCCCAGCTCCCAGCCATGGCAAGAATCAACACCCACACTCTATTTCTGTCATCCCTGCTGCTCATACTGAGGAGATACAGTATATCACTACAGGCCCAAGGCAGAGACACAAGATGGACTACCGTGTCTCTGTGGAGCCTTACAGTGTTATTAGTTACTGGTAAAAGCCCTGGATGGTCATGCATTCATACACAGAGCGATGAGCTAAACTCATAAACAGACAGAATCAAGAGGTTTATGTACAGTTACTGGTTATGAACACTTCTCCCATGACAAGGATAAAATGGGAAAAAGTGGTGTCTGAGTTTAGAAGACTGATAAGCGCTAGTAAATGATGATGACTGTGTTTGGAGTTATGGTTTGATTAACCTGAATGTGTTTGTCATTTCTTAAACTCAACCCTCATCAGCTCTGGGCACAAGTATTACCCCTTGTTTGATCCTTTCTTAGATTAAATCACTGTTAACAAATATATGAAAGCCTGGATGCAAAAAAGCTTTGCAGATTAGGTCTGTGTGAGGGTTATGACATATACTGAATGCTTTCATTTCAGTATATTAGCCTGCCTTAGATATGATTAGGTAGAAAGCCTTCTACAGTTCCTCCATCCTTCTGATGCGCAACAAAACATACAGGCTTGGCCTCAACGGCCTACAAAAGGGCAATGGCAATTATGGTCACCGTTAATATGCATGGCCCCAGCTGGTTTAGATCTGCCTGCACTCGGAGGGAATGCCGCTGACTTGTCAGCTTGTATGCGTCACGCACAAGACTTTGGTGGAGAAACGTGCTTTGGCAACATCGTAGCTAACCGACTGGGCCTTGATTCGTCTCACAGTCTCGTTCAAACATTCCTCATGGTATATTCAGCCACTTTTCATGGACATAACTGAGCCCAGATGCTTGTGCTGACCCGAATCAGAGCCGCTCCCTCTGGTATCGAGGTTGGTCTTCAATCAAATAGTTTGCAGCACATATTGCTTGTGTTTATGGGCAATGATTTCATTGTAATTTTCTTGACTGATGTGCAACTACTTTAAGGACACAGCAGTGAGTAATAACAGTTATACCAGCTGACAAATTCTGTGGATGTGTGAATTAATGAAATGATTAAAATGAAATATTAATTTCAACATTAATAAATGTGTTGCTGGTATTAATATAATACTAAGATAATAAATTGCAATGGTGGTAACTTTTTAATATTTTTAAAACAATCACTAATCAGAGGTTTGCATATATCAACATTTACTTTGCTGTCAGTTGTTATTGGAACACTGAATGGCCTCTCTCTCTCTGTCTCTCTCTCTCTCTCTCTCTCTCTCTCTCTCTCTCTCTCTCTCTCTCTGTCTCTCTCTCTGTCTCTCTCTCTCTGTCTCTCTCTCTCTCTCTCTCTCTCTCTGTCTCTCTCTCTCTCTCTCTCTCTCTCTCTCTCTCTCTCTCTCTCTCTCTCTCTCTTGCTCTCCCCCTTTCTCTGTAGCCTTTTGGTAAGAAAAGAGCTCCTTTCAGAGTAAAAAAGAGGGTAGGAGCAATGCAAAGAGAGGAAGCAGACGTGATTCTCCAAATACAGTCATTAAAGGGGAAATGTGTTTTTCAAACTGTCAAGATGATTAATGGCTGAGTGCGAAGCAGCACAAATGCTCTTGTTTAGTCTGACTGGCAGACACGATCCTGTCCATTGATTTATGGCAGGCCCTGTGTGTGTGGCACTGCTGTGGTTTGAACAGCAGGAAGGTGGGGTCTGAGCACACTGCGGTAAAATAACAGAATAGAACCAAGCCCAAGAGCGAGAGAGAGAGAGAGAGAGAGAGAGAGAGAGAGAGAGAGAGAGAGAGAGAGAGAGAGAGAGCAAAATTCATTGTGTTTGCTTTTGCCCTTGGTGAAATTGCAGCTCATTAAACATGAAAATAAAAATTGCTCTGTCAGTTCATGTGCCACAGTAAATCAGCTTCAGTTTTAAGTAATTTAGTTAATGTCCATACATGCTTGTACAATTTAATAGATATTCATCTTTTCTTTTAACATCTGTGCTCGGTGTCACGTTTCATCAATTCAGTCCTACGTCATTCAACAGGGAACGTACTTCATCTATGCTTTTTCTCTTGTAATCAACATAGACTACCATTACAAATATACTAGTATTACCATTTGAACCCTCAGTAAAAATCTTACATCACCATTGCTTCTCTCTCAGGTTGCTCCAGACTTTTGACCTCATACTCTGGACAAATGAAGGTGTCTGATTCAATCAGCCTGTGGAAAAGCTTGCAGAAGGGGTGCTTGCTGCAAGAAAGAAAAAAGAAGAAAAATAAACAGGAATTACACTCACTTTTCATGTTACAATTTGTCTTCAAAGACCTTTATTTAAAAACCCCTGCATTCTTTCCTGCCCTACTGACTCCACTTGATCTATTAACATGCTCTGCAAGATCCGCAAGAAAAATTACGGCTGTTAAGTTAAAGTGGTAGAACTTCATCAAACAACCACAACGTTGTTTGTCAAATGTAAAAAGTCGTTCCTGTCAGAGATTTAATGTACTCATGAAAATTGAATATGATTTTAAATGGGGAAAAAAAAGAAACAACGAACTGATGGAAAAGAGGGAAACCATATCCTTCAAGCTATGTAAGGACACCAAACAGGGAAATTTATTATTTGGAGAAGACAAACAGCCATATTTCACATGACAACTGAGGACCTACTGGTCTGAACTAGGCTTTTGAAATCCTCCCAAGACTTGCAGCCTATTTCTTATTTCTCAGTGCTGCTCATGAGGACTTGTTCAAAAAACAAAGAACTCTCTAAAGCTTTCCGTTTAAAACCAATCCCCAGGGCCTGTAAATCTGGAAATCAAGTGAGAATCAGGCAGGGCTCATCTGGAATAAGTTACATATAGAAGACAAGCAAAGAGATTAAGGAAGATAAATGGAAAGAGTAAGAAAACGGCTGTGCTTAGTTTCTCAGAAATGCCCCAGTAATTTGGAATCTTTTTTGTGCGTGCATGCATGCGTGTATGCGTGTGTGTGTGTGTGTGTGTGTGTGTGTGTGTGTGTGTGTGTGTGTGTGTGTGTGTGTGTGTGTGTGTGTGTGTGTGTGTGTGTGTGTGTGTGTGTGTGTGTGTGTGTGTGTGTGTGTGTGTGTGTGTGTGTGTGTGTGTGTGTGTGTCTATTTTTTGTTTGTGCATCCTGATGAAGGTGTTTTGAGCTGATCACTCGGTGGAAAGATGGATGGCTGACTGGATGGATGATGTCAAAGATTGAACAGACAGCTGATGCAGATGAATGGATGACTGAATGAAAGAGTGAATGGATGTCAAAAGAATGAGCAAAAGAAGGAAAGCAGGAGCAACAGAAGCTTGTGGGATATGCACCTCCCGTGCCAGCAGTGTGGCCCAGCTGTATGCGCAGGGGGGCTACAGCCCCTGCTTCGACATGTCAGAGGCCGTGATTAATGACCCGGAGGCCTTGCTCTTTCCCCCTTAACCTCCCCAAATACACCCACCTACATACTCCCACCTCAGTGGTCCCACTACACTACCCCATCAACTTAATGCACACAGGCAGATTGACATGACATGAAAATCCTTAGTGCTCCTGGCAAAACACATACATACACAGAGCAAGTATTTATGGCCTCAAAATCATTTAAGATAATCAACCCAATAGGTATTTAAACAATGTTTATCAGAATGTGTAAAACTTTCACATGTTCAGTCCATGAGCTCTGACTGAATTCTTTATACAAAGTCTTAGAAATCTACAAATATCAAAAAAAAAAAAACTGCTAGCTCTTTGAGACCTTGTTTTAGGTAAGTCTCAATGTGCAATGTGTGTGTATGTGCGAGTGTGCATGTGTGTTTGCTCTAGCTTCAGATGTGCTGAGCGAGAGGAACGAGAAAAGGCGCCTGCATGTGCGCTAGTTCCCAGCCTGTCAGAGGGCTGTCGGCCTGTGATTTATGGCCACGAGACTCCAACCTGTCTTCACTGCCAGTTCAGTATTGTTACAACTGACAGCTAATGAGGCCAGACATGCTTTCAAGCCGAGCACTTAACAGAGCCTCAATCTCCTCCAGTCACGGGTCCATTATGTTCTCTCTCTTTTTCTCTCTCTGTCTGCTCTCTGCTATCCTCAGAGGAGGCGACGCCACTGAATGCTGAGGCAAGGAGCAGCTCTGCATCATCAAGGATCCGATTCGCTAAAGAAAGATAATCAGAGATACTTGAAGCTCTGGGTATCAAGTTATTTTGAAGAAAATAGTATAATAGCTAGAAAACATCAAATATGTACTGATAACAAAGACGTTCTACCAGTTCTGGCTCTACCAGCCTTTGCTTTGGCAGCTGGTAGTTGGTCAGGATTTTTCAGAAATTCAATCCGTTTGTGACTCTGAAAGTAGCAAAGAAGGATTACACTCTGGGGTAATACATCAGAATAGATTCTGTTAGTGATACATTATGACTGAATGTGCAGTGCTTGGCAAATGGCAGTCTGGAGTTTATTTTCCTTTGCCTTCATTTTTTGGTGTTCTACAACCTGGGTTATAAGTGTCACTTTTGTTATTCACACTTCATGTCTCAATTAGTGAAGCTGAGGCAAAATAGGGAAAAAAAATACTTTTGTTTCAGCAAAAATGTCACATTTCAGTTGAGTGTGTGTGAATTTATGTTTAATCCTAAGGTTAGGATATAGTCTTATTATTGAAATGTCAGTCCATGTGTTATATGAAAGTGTTCTAGGCTGCTAGGAGAGTTTTTATTCTCTCTCGCTCTCTATAATCACTATCAGAGGCACTGGCAACTCTCCCACCTTTAACCCTGGTTCCTTGTCAGCCATGATTAATGGCAGCTCGGCGCAGTGCAGCTTGCGTTGCTGCTTTCAGCATTGTTCCCTGGACACATAATGAACTCTGACAGGACTTTTCTTCTCCCCTTACTTTCCGTTTCTTTCACACTTTCACAGGCTTGTTTAAGAATGCATGTTGGCAACAGCGACACCTGCGCCAGTGGATCTGTGAGATGTTTCGTGAATGCTCTGAAAACATTCTTCAAATGATGAAGACAAAATCTTTAGGCATTCAACAATGAATACATAAACACAATTTACAAGTTTAAACTCTTAAGCAATTCTTTTCCATCTCCTTTTACCAGACCCTATCTTCTCCAGTCTGTAAGCATATTTAATTATGTATTTTTACCACTTTATTTTCAGTCAGTGGGATAACATTAAGTTGTTTAAAATGTCAGCAGTGAATTTGTTATGTCAAACACAGGGCCTGTTTATCTCTGAGGGGTGGATTCCTTATTAAGCACCACAGTTAAATCTCTGGCGCTCTCTGCTGGCTACCAATTGGTAGTACACCTGGAAATTCAACATCCTAGACAAAGGTCAAAAGAATTGGACCAGTGCTTCAGTAGCTAAACGATTATTATAGGTTTCTAGCAGATTCACTAAAAATATGGTCTGTAGCTGTAAGCAGCAGAGAGAAAACTTTAGGACATATACTGCATTGATCGGAATATAGTTAAACAAATAAATCAAACGTTTAGCATTTGTGAACTTGAGTTTATGGTTTTTGCTTCTTTTTTATGATTCCTTTGTAACACTGCCCCTAGGCTTTTGATGGTGTATCCAAACAAAGATAAGAATTCAGACCAGACCCATGTTTGGATTTTCTCAGCAATTTAAAACCCTGTTTTTTCTAGAAGCAAAACTTATTCCAAATAAGTTGTGTATATAAATGTATCCAGGTTACTTGTACAAGTAATAAAACACAATTAAAAAATAGATTGCACTTTGAAGAGATCTGGGTCTGTAAAATAAAACCAAATATGAAATCTTTCATCGTCTATATTAACAGAAATATTCATGGCCTCAAGTCAAACGTGAGCTATTTATAGCTTCTTTGGTTTATAAGAGAAGTTTTATGATACACTATTTGGCCAAAAGAATGTGGACTCCTAACCATACTGTATGTGAGTCTTTCCTTATCTAAACATAAACATGCGTTAACAGTGTATAATTGTCTAGAAAGACAGCCAAACCTGTTCCAGTGCTATTTTCAGGCAATGCCCCTGTGCACAAAGCAAGCTCCATAAAGACATTTGGTTTGCAAAGGTTGGTTGCTTTCAAGTAATAGAGCCCTTCACCTCAACCCTACTGAACACCTTTGGAAGGAATTGCACACCAGACCTCCTTGACCAACATCAGTGACCAGCCTCACTAATGCACTTGTGGCTGAGTGTTCAAAAGTTCCTACATCAACTTTCCAAAATCTATTGGAAAGCTTTCCTAAAGAGAATACCTTTGTAGCAGTAACTCTGTATCAATGCCATGCTACTCTATATCAATAGCATGTTAAAACAGGATGTTCAATATGCATGTATGGGTGTCAGGGTCAAGACATATAGTGTGGTTAGAAGAGAAAATAAAACAAGAAGAGGAAGTTTAAATAGGCTTCTGGGGGCAGAGTTACTTTAGGTCATATTTGCAAAAATTACATGTCCAAGCACCTTTGTGCAAAATATATCCAACAGAATAAGTCCAGGCAGATTCTTAGGCAAACAGAGAGATATGGAGTCAACTCTGTTTTTTTCTAAAGTCATTTGCAGGTTCATTAACACACATTCACACTTGAGCATCCAGCCTCGTTTTAAATGCTAATGTGCTTAATGAAATGGAATCACAACAGCATCTAGTTAATGGGCCATACATCTACTAATCATTCATTTATAGAGCTTGTAAATGTTTATAAATGTTACCATGTAAATTGTATCCCTTATTAAAAGTATAGAGAACACTAAAGTTTATGTACCTTAAAATAACGCAGGTCATAACACATGAGTAGCATGTGAACTCAAGTAACTTGAATGTCTGACCTGTTTTGAAATTAGAATTTTAAAAAATTTTGTTTATTTTGTGTCTAATTCCTAAAATCTCTCCTGAAATATTAGGCAGAATGTACAGTAAGGTATATGTAGATGCACATAAATAAAATAGTGCAGATGTATGTAAGGCACAATATGTGTAGAGAATGAGGAGTATAAAAAATACAATATGTAATATGTACATTGCATGTTTAATTGTCCAGAAGTTATATACAGCATTTTTATATAACAGTAAAAAATACATTTGAAGATCATTTCTATTCATAAAGTCTCTCATTACAAAATTTGCATCCTCTATGAATAAGAGTGGTTGAGCTATTCAAGGTCAGAAAGTGTTTAAAGTATTTAGCTGAGTGTTTGAATCCTAAATGCCTCTCTGCTCACTATATAAGTGCACTACAGCGCGTGGGCCATAATGACATGCGTGTTTATACTGTAAGTCAGCTATTTTCCACCAGGTGGCGTGGTACTTGACACGTTTTTAAGATGCAGAATATCCTCCCTCTATTCTAGTCAGAAGGGGGCGACACTTCTATTCACTCTTTACTTTTCCTTTCTGGGCACATTCCTAGATAGGACCTCCTTCCCAAAAGTAGCAGTAGTGTTTGGATAGGAGTGTGTGTATGGGTTCCTGTGTGTTTGTTTGTGTGTAGAGGCTTTTGGGGGATAGCTGAGCAGTGTGTGTGTGTGCGTGTGTGTGCAGTAAACCTGCGCCATGGTGCTGATGATTGAGCACACAGATCGGACTTTCACTCCGTTATCATCGCCCGAAGGAGTAAAAAACAGTAGGATCGACAAGAAAGACATGCGGATACAAACAAAGTAAGGTTTCTTTCTCATGCACAACAAGCAGGGATTAGTATTTAACCCACACTGATGGCACCAGATGTGCGGAAGAAAACTGAAGCCGCATGAATCCTTTAACCTGGAGTTATTTTATAGACCCGTGTTGTGTTTGTGTACAAGGTTGTGTTTAACTATTTGTTTACTTTCCTCCATGTTCTGGTTGTTGGATAGTGGAAATGTTTCTTAAATGTAAAAGTAACACTCTTATTCCTTCAAACAGTCGCAGAAGACACAAAAGCTCGTCGGTTGTGTCGTCGGTGTGCCATTTTGTTTCACATTGTAAATTTAACTCCGTCTTTTACTTTGATTTACAACTTTGCAGCTGCTTTTGGTAACAAATCAACACTTGGGTTGAATTAAAGCCCAATAGCTCTGTGAAGCTTCAAAAGCTGAAATAATTCCACTGTTTATGAAATATTCATAAATATTCAGTTGTGGAAAGTTTTTCGTTACTATAATTAAAAGTTAAATAAGACACAGATTTATGATTTCACTTCATTTCAGCTGTGTTTTGTTTGTGTGTGTGTGTGTGTGTGTGTGTGTGTGTGTGTGTGTGTGTGTGTGTGCGCGCGTGCATATTTGGGGGGGGGGGGGGGGGCTTGTGTGTGTGTGTATGCGCGTGCATATTTGGGGGGGGGGGGGGCTTGTGTGTGTGTGTATGCGCGTATATGCGCTCTGGATTTAATTATACGTCTATTTTCCAGAATCTCAAAGTCTCAAACTTTTTTTGTGGATTATTTGTTTCACATTCACAGCTTAGACGTAGAAAATGTAGAGGAGAAGCTGAAGAAAAGTGGAAAGTCTGCTTATGACCTTCAGGTGTCAATTGACACAGAGTCAGATGTGTCTGAGAGTAGGAGGAAGTCTCCTATCCTGAGGTACACACACACACACAAACACACACAGGATGTGGCAGTACAACCTGTAACTACCCCATTTGGTTCTTCTTCCTGTAGCAGTTGCTGCTTTTTTGTACACATCAGATCAGACTACATAACAAAGTAGTGCAAACGATTGATTGTTTTTTAAGCTCTGTGGAGAAATGTATAGCAGTTGGATTAAGAGCCAGGAGATAAGTGTAATGTGACAGTAAAAGTGTTCCTATCAGTATTTTGTTTGTGTTCCACTGGACAGAGATGGACAGCAGGTATACTTGGAGTATCTGCATGAAAGAAATGCCCTGTGTTGTTAATGCTTTGTCACCCTCCTTAAGTTTCATGTGACTCTATGTCTTTAGAACAGATGAGGTTTCTCTTTCCCATGACTGTTGAGAAAGACCATCCATGACCTTTTTTTTCTTATTGGCTAAACAGGAGAAAGAAAAAAAGCAGTCCCTGAGGGAATGACTGCTTCTAGCTGCTATCACGTGTGAGATCAGGAAATTGTGTGTCTCATCCATTCCACAGCATTATATATCTATAACTATAAAAGGTGACGAATAAAACGGAGGAATGAAAATGCTCATATTCAGGGTGGTAGCACAACACACCAGCCATCGGCGATTACTTCATTGTAATAGTAAACACATCTTGTTTTTAATTTGTAACTTTGCTTAAAACATACAAGGCCCTGAAAGAGGAGGTTTCCTAGTATTATGCATATTATAGAATAGCTATGGGAATGAGTAGATCAGTATGAACACTAATGGGTTCATTTCCCACAGAAATGTGCATTCTTCATTTCAAAATCCTATTTGGATGTATATCCCATGCCACAATGCAATGTTATCTCTTCATTTACACACAAAAAGATCAGTCTGTGTGTTACGGATGCATTGGCAGTAACTATATTTGCAAAGGTCATGCTAGACTGTGTGTAATTTATTGCCAGTGTAAACAAACTAATACTAATTGTCATCCTGTTAGTCTGCAATTCTAATTATTTGGGTTTAAAGTGTTAGTTTAAATTCTAAATGAAAACACTAACTTTAGAAAATTTGATCTACTTCTGTGTAAGTCTTCAATGGTTGTGATGAACTTAAGACAGAACTGAAAATTAGCTCTTTGTCATTATTTTATGCCATTACTGCATCACTGTTCTAAAATTAAGGCTGAAACCCATTTGTGTCTACCTTTTAAACATTTCCCCACCACCTTGTACCTTTATTCTGAGAATCATTGTCAGTTATTTCTGACTAGAGCCTGCTGTAAAACAGTATTTTATCCTGTCGAGGTGAAATGACATGTATGATTACATGGCTTGTCTCGTACAACCTGGTCTTATGCCTGTTTGCGTCAGCAGTGTTTACAGACCTCACCACTGTGCAAACACACAGTTATGGATCAGTGCACAACCCATTCCAGTGGGGCTTTGTTGTTTTGTACAGGCTTATGAGTAAGGCTTCCATGGATCCTTTCCACATGGCCTAATATTTTAGCCATAAATGAAGTTGGCTCTTATTTGGTGAAGGGTTTCATTCATTCAGGTTCTGTGGAGTGTCTCCATCTATTTAAACACTTGTGATTCAACAAGTGTGAGATTCTGAGGCTGTTTCGTGGCGTTAGGTGAAAAGGCGAGGTCGCTTTATAATGTGAGGGAAATACGATGACAAAAAATGGCTTAGAAAATTTAATAAATGTCAACATGCTTATGCTGCGAAAAGTTAATGACATGTTAATAGGAAAAGTAAACCAAGTTAACATCAGTTGAGAAAACAAACCTGGACATTCTTACACCTCCCAAATAATTGTATGCGTAAGATTAATTAGAAGTGTAAAAGAGAGAAAAAAACAGGTGTGACTTTTTACATCGCCTTTGACTTTAATCGTAATTAATTGTAGGTTGTCTTACAAGTTTTGTATGAAAGACCTGTTGCACAACATTTATAGCTTCATCCTAAACATTTATCCAGGGTTGTTGTTGTTATTATTATTATTATTATTATTATTATTAATAATAATAATATTGTTGTTGTTGTTGTTGTTTTGAAAATGAACACGCTTAAATGTCCTGTTTCTGAATTGCTGATATGGTGGCACAGCAACCATGTGACCTTCTATAAAAGTGGTACACCACTAAAATTGTCTAGGTTCACCTTGCACAATTCTTTCCAGAATTATTTTTGGTTTGTCTTCAGGTGTAGTTGGTCCCATCTGCACTTTTCCTTTATATTTCTAATTTATATAATTGTATTATCAGAAATATATGGTGGGAATTTTGCTTTTCATATAATTCTTCGCTTACATTGTTTTGAATACTTTGTTTAGTGTTTTTATTTCTTTTCCAGGCATAAGCTGGCCGATCAAGCCTCAATCTCACTCAGTCCACCAGACTCGGAGTCAAAACTAGAGAGGAAGAAAACCCAGTACAGCCAAGTATGTAGTGAAACACACACTGGATAAATCAAGTGATGTATAATGTGAAAAATGAAACTCTTTGTGTAAAAAATTAAGTGTTTTGTCTGCACTGAATTTGGTCAGAAGGTGTTGGTTCATTTTCTAAGATTTTAAGAAGTCTGGGTAGCAAATCATAGGTTTATATTGATGTGCTTGTTTATAAATGTTTAAGTTGTATTTTAATATAAGAAAACATATACTTGATGATACAGTAATGTTTTCTCCAAGGTGTCAGTGCTTTGTAATGCCTCATGTATTATTCTTTGTGTGTGTGTGTGTGTGTGTGTGTGTGTGTGTGTGTGTGTGTGTGTGTGTGTGTGTTTCCAGTTCTCCAAAGCAAACGCACAGTATCATAAGCTCTTCAAAGAAATAAGCAACGATGAGATCCTCAAACAAAGTAAGTCAATATTGTGTTCAAACAAGTTTCATTCGATTGCTTTGACTCTTTCTTTATCTCTTGCTTTGACTATTTCTTTTACATCATTACAAACTTATCAGTAACCATGTGCTGAAAGGAATTTCTTTACTTTGTTCTATCTTATCTCATGTCTGTCTGTCCTTAGGTTATACTTGTGCTCTGCAGAAGGACATTCTTTATCAGGGAAGGCTTTTTGTCTCTGATAACTGGATTTGTTTCAATTCCAAAGTGTTTGGCCGAGATACGAAGGTACAGACGTGACAGGAATCCCAGGTAATTTAGTTAAGACTAAAGAAAGGTTTCATTAACATAACAATTGTTTGTTTCTTTTTTTTCCCTTGCTGTTGTTGCTGCAGATTGCTATCCCAGTTCTCTCTATCACTCTTATAAAGAAGACAAAAACTGCCCTTTTGGTGCCAAATGCTCTTGTTATCACAACTATATCTGAAAGGGTAAGTGGATTGTTTGAGATGTCTGGAACTCTGTTAAATAACATGTCTTTGATACAGTTGACTCACATTCGACTGAATCATTTAGTATCTGTTCGTGTCCTTCCTGTCCCGGGACACTACGTACAAGTTACTGCTCTCTGTCTGTGTTCATTTACACGTAAGTTAACATTTTTCTGCAACGTAACCAAGCCATGTTATGATATTGTGTCTGTATGCAGTGAAACAAATTTTGTTTATTTTTATTTTGTTTCCATTTTAGGCAGAGAATGCAGGCAGCACATCGGTCGTGTCATCAGCAGAGAACAGCTTCAGAGGCGACTGCCCTTCCTCGCTTCCTCTGGTTAGTGTTGATTTGCCTGTGGTTGCTTCATTTCCATCCCTTGTCATGGGACTCTATGAACTACCTCATGACGTTGAGTCACCATGGCGTCAATATGTAAAGTGAGATGTTAATAGAATTGTGTGTGTTTTTGTATATACAGGACTTCTCAGCTGATTTTTCAGATCTTGACGGAGTCGTGCGTCAGAGAAGGCAGGACATGCTGGACACTAGCAGTTCAGGCTCCCAGACACCTGATTATGAAAAAATGGCCGGTGTGTATCACCACATAACATTTAGTTTATATTTTACACAACCTCTACATGTGTTTCTGAGCAGACTAAGCTGCATGGTTGTCACTTTAATGTCAGCACACGAGTAATGCTTTCTATCACGTCAACATTTCTAAGTAATACTGCAGAGGTGAGGTTGATAATGACGTATGAAATCGTGGATAGGGATTATGGTGGGAGCTCTAGTGGAATGTTGTGTTATAAATTCAGATGCAGGTTGGACCGGCCAAATCTCGTCATTAATGGTCAGTTGGTATAGAGGCAGAAAGAAAATTAGTCACTTACTTTCACACAGTCAGTTCAAACAAATATAATGTTCCTTTGTATTTCCTAAAAGTTTCACCTCAAACTTGCAGCAAAGCTTATCTTATCTTATTAACACTTCAGTCACGCACATGCCAAATAAACTGATGAAAGTTTGGCAATGATTCATTCAGCCATTTTAAATTTTAAATAAGCTAGTAACGTAATAACTTTGTCACTATTGCCTTCTTGTAAAAACAGCACTACTACAAATACCTGAGCTTTTAGTTGTTCTACAGTAAAGTGTATTATATCATTGTTGAGAGTACGTACCTAATAAACTAAAGACGTTGTGCTGATAAACTCTATTTTTCTTTGAGTAAACGATATACATTTGAATTTGTTGTTGTGTGTTTTACAGGTTACTTTGCAGCACAAAGGAACTAAGAATATCGATTATCGATTATAAACATATTTGACAGATTTATGATTTCAGTCATTTCTTTAAAAAACATGATGCCTGATGCAGTTTGCTTCAATGCAGCAAGTGATATCAATAAAATTTTAAAATATGACCCTGGTAAGATAAGCAAGTCTGGAAATGCACTAGATTTTCTGTATAATGTGATAAGATTGAATTCCAATCAAGTGATTAATGCAGAACAGCGGGCTGTAAGATTAGACCGGTTTACAGGTCAAATGGTTATGACGACGATTTCCCTGATGTTGCTCTTTGGCGATCGATCCACCCATGATTACATCAGTGTTTAATCACTCAGCACTAAAGGGATTTGAGTATAAGGCTATTGAATCTAGTTTATCAGTGTTGGTGTTTGTGCAGGAGTTTCATGTAGACAAGACACCACCTTCAAATGAATAATTAATAAATAAAATATATAAAGGTTTCTAATGTCTCCAAAGCAGAGGTACAGAATATACATAGGAATAGTAAAGCATTAAAACTAATGAGAACTAAAAATCAACAACCTACATCTAACTGTCTTCACTACATACAGTATAATCACACGTTCCAAGCCAATAATGCAGAATATTCCGATTTTGTAGCAGCACTTCTGGTATTAATCTCTGTTCAGACTCATGACAGCATTTTGTTATTACAAGGGCTGCCAGATCTGAAAAAAAAAAAAAAAAAGCCATTACAACATCATTTGAAAACCAGCATCGTAAAAAACTTTCCGGTACCAAATAAAACTCAGACACGTCAAGCAGCAGTTCCTGTTTGTCAGCCTCTTTAATTAGTCAGTAATAGCATTATACTGTTCAGAACAGGCTATTGCATTTTGTTGAAAAGTGTGAATGTGGTCGATTTTTTTTTTTTTTATTTACCAAGGATGCATCCATCCTATTGAAAATGAAAGACGTATTTGACCCTGTTGTATCCTGCATTATTTATTAAGGTTTATTATATCTGAAAAGTTTATACCGCAGGACGAAGTTTTTAGAAGTGATTTTTCCTTTTTGGTAGAGAATAGTATGTTGTTTTTGCATGAACATTTAGTTTATCTCTATTGAATGTGTTAAAGCAGTGGTCCCCAACCTTTTTTAGGTTAATGTTTGATCATTTTACTGCGGCCCGCTGGGGGTGGGGGTTGGGGGTGGCGGCTATACAATTAAATTAAAATAAATAATTTTAATTTAATTGTATTTAAACATGCTTTTTTAACTCGCTACAATGCTAAATCAATGAGAACCCTGAGCTTGTTTCTTTGCAACGAGACGGTTCCATCTGGGGTAATAGGAGACAATGACACCCGAAGTGTGTTGCTTATGTCCAGTTTATTCCATTGTTTTGTTTTGGTTGTTGTCACTGCAGAAAACCCCGTTTCACACAGATAGCATGTCGGAAATGGCAATAGGGATTTAAGTGCTGTGGTGACAATCTCAGGGTATTCCGCCATGACTTTAATCCAGAACACCGGCAGAGTTTCTAACTTTCTAACGACGTCTGTTTCGTGCTCATTTCTGCTCATTTGTGGGTTAAATTTGAGCAAACACAATATACACATACACCAAGCACTGTTAAACATGACAAAGTACCGGTGAACAGAGAGAAGAGCGATGCACACCTTCTCTCCACCAAAGCTACAACGCCACTGCCGCTTGCAGCCGCTCAGCTCCAGACGTCACCTAAACCCGGCCCGATATCATGATATTTTGCGCATGCACGGTATTGGTGCGGCTTTAGGTGACGTCTCTCAGCTCCCGATTAACCTCTCGTCCATGGAAAGTCGCACAAACCCGAGAGAAATACACCACAGTAAATAAAATGGAAATAGTTTAATGTTCCTTGGGCGGCCCGGTACCATTTGGTCCACTGACCGGTACCGGTCCGCGGCCCGGGGGTTGGGGACCACTGTGTTAAAGGTTTTGCTGAACAATGCACTGTCATGTTTTAACCCTGCCCTTGTCACCTGCATAATGATCCGGATGGACAACAGTTTCGAGAAAACAATGGACGTTAGCAATGTTTACAAAAAAAAAGAATTCTAATGGAACAGAAATCTTTTCGTTCTCGTTTATATAATTGAATAGCAGAAGATTGACAGTGTTAGGGCATATTAAGGCTACTGACCCTCCTAACATAATTGATTAGATTTTATGTTATTCTTTAATGATCTAATGACAAAATAAATCTAGCTGAACAAACACCAGTAATTTCACTGTGCGCTTTCTAAACTTGTTTTCTCTTCTTTCCTCTAGAGTTCCCTCCCTTAACTGAAAACTTCTTGGGCGTGATGAAAAGTGGTGAGATGGCAGTCCATGCTGACATTCACCTGCAGAGCTCCAGCACAAAGCAACACAATGGTGCGTGAGTGCGTGTGCGAGTGCGCGCGTGCGAGTGCGCGCGTGCGTGCGTGTGCGAGGCGTCTGCGAGTGCGTGTGCGAGTGCGTGTGCGAGTGTTTGTGATCCATTTAAAGCTCTCAAGACTGCTTAAGGCTTACTGATGATGTTTAAGTGATGAGCAAAATGTACACCAAGTTTTGACATGTTTAGTTAATAAAACACGAACAGTTTAATTACTTAGATTGTCTGTGGCAATTGAAGGCATTAACATTTTTTGATGCTTCTTTTAGATTTATTAGCAATAACTGTTCTACCTTTGATTTCTTAAAGAATAACACTACACTTTTTCAACCAGTTTATATTTGCTTGCAGTTAGTTATCTATGTAGCAGAATGCCAACAAAATTAGTTTCTGTTCTTTTGTCATATAACAGCTATAAACACCTCTCCAATCTCTCTGTCTTGAAATTTGCAGTTTCGCACGTTAGTGAAAAAACGCAAAGCCGTTCATCCAATGCTGATCCTGCATCTGGTACTGGAGACATGTTACAGAATGCTAAGCAGCACATCTCCTTAAAAAAAGGGTATAGAAGAAAGCACAATAATATAAATTTGTGATTATCTTGCATGTAAGAACTGATGTCAGAGCAGCTGTTATTGAAAAGGAATCAACACCTTGTGATCAATCAGATTCAAGAATTCAACTCAAATCACTGACAATAGAAATTCAGGACTTGGACAGTATAAATTTTGCAGTAAATGATTCTAACAGTTGTGATGTTCGTGACAGTGGGTCAGTGTAACCTTTTATATTCGCTTAATATGCTTTACATAAGGGTGGAGTATAATTATAGAAGAACGTGCGGGAATTAAAAAAATTCCATATTTATTTTATTGTTTATAAGGGTAATGGCATAGCGATGTTGCTAGACTTGATTTTTCTTCAGGAAGTCTTCCGGTAATAAAAACATTGCACAACCTAAATCTATTCATCATTCACAGGTTCGGTTAGGGATCCAACCGTTGCCACCCAGCAGGAGAGGTTTCTTTATCCATTGTCTCTCAACACTCTTCTATTTGTCTATTTGATCTTGTGAGTAATTGTTTGTATTCTCTGTAATGAATGTAAGGTTACTTGACTGACCTGCTCAGTTGCTTTTGCTTGTCAAAACAAGTCCTTATTTTGTTCTCATAATCATAACTGTTTGGTTAAACGAGGCTGTTGTGTCTCGGCAGGGTATGTGTTCTCGTTATGTCATCGTGCTACATGGCTTTCAAGATCCTGGCTCTCGAACAGAGGCTGAATTCGCTGGGATCATTGGGAGACTATTCACAAGAGTAAGTCGTTAATTGTGGATGTGAAGTGAAAGTGACATACGTGACCCACACTCAGATTTTGTTCTCTGCGTTTAACCCATCCAAAGTGCGCACACACAGCAGTGAACCCGCACCCGGAGCAGTGGGCAGCCATTTATGATACGGTGCCCGGAGAGCAGTTAGGGGGTTCGGTGCCTTGCACCTCAGTCGTGGCCAGGGACTCGAACCCCCAACCTTAGGGTTAGGAGTCAAACTCTCTAACCATTAGGCCACGACTTCCCTTTGTCCATGTGTTATTGGTGACCTTTCTCCTACTTGCGATTGCTAGACACAAGTGCTAACAGCGGGCTGTCTGTATCTACAGGCTGGCCTAGAAAGAAAACAGCTTCAGCTTCACTTCTTCACAACATTCTGAATATTTTTTTTTACTTACAAACAGTAATTTTGGTATTGCGTTGCACATCATACTTGTTCTACTTCACACAAGTTAACACTCAGACAATGTGCGGAAAACACCCAGCATGTTGCTTCTAAATATACTATTGTGTTTTCCATAACAATGTTTCTGTTAAAGGTGATCTTAATCCCAATATACTGCACCCTGTATAGCAGTGTTTTGGACTAGTCCCAGTGCAGACTTCCTTCCATTGTTACTTCGGAATACTTTTTTTTTTTAAATTGACCTAAAACTTTTCACATACAGAAACACACTTTATCCTCGATCTCAAGCAGCGGCCAGTGCAGAGATCTACGGTGAGCTGTCCACAAACCTGTTCAAGTTAGAAAAGGTGAGTGAACTGTTTGGATTAACTGTTGGCTTGAGTAACACTGGGATTGAGTTTTTCAACCAAATCATTTACACCGAATTTATCTTCACTGAGTTCAACAACAACAGGAAAGC
Organism: Tachysurus fulvidraco; assembly: GCF_022655615.1. Taxonomy (NCBI): domain Eukaryota; kingdom Metazoa; phylum Chordata; class Actinopteri; order Siluriformes; family Bagridae; genus Tachysurus; species Tachysurus fulvidraco. The sequence continues at coordinate 13,075,694 of NC_062537.1, read as the reverse complement.
GGAACCTGTTCATTTTCTTTTGTATTAAGTAATCTTGCTGAGAAAAGGTTGGGTTTTACATGCCAGTTTACATGCATGTAAGACACTGAGAAACAATGTAGTGTTTCTTCCTTGTCAAATACACATGTATTTATCACCCTAGTATAAGAAAAGATCTGCTTGTATATATGTATTTAGACAAACCTGCAGCCCCAGGCTTTGGTAAGACCTTTTAAGCAAAGTAACTGCTTTAGTCATTTCTAACATGAACTGACTGATTAAAATTTGTCCACAGTTTTTTTCCAAGTAATTATCAAATACAATTAAGCTTTGCATTTTCAATTCACTGGAACTAGAAGGTCCAAACCTGTTTGTGCTCCTGTGCACAAAGTGATCTCCATAATTACATGGCTTGAAAAAAAGGAGTGGAATACCTTCAGACGAACAGGAACATCAGATCCACCTAGATCTACTTGATCAATATTAGGGCATTTCCCAGAAGAGTGGGGGTTATTATAACAAAGGCGAATTAAATCTGGAATGGGATGTATAAAGATAGATAGATAGATGGATGGATGGATGGATGGATGGATGGATAGATGGATGGATGGATAGATGGATGATGTAGCACATCCACCATAGCAAACTGTAAGAATGAGCTGTTACTACAGAAACAACCTTTAACATAAACCTGTGAATTTTCGATTATTGTGAGAGCTGCTATTATAAAAAAAATGAATCAACCTTCTCGGATTTGTGAAATAAACCATACTGTAGTTCAATACATTTGTTTATTTACCGTTTTGAGTTTTTCTACTGAGTTTGATTATCTGCACTGTTCTTTGAATCAGATACAGAAGAACCTGCGAAAGCTGCTTGAAGGGAGCTGAGTGTCCTGACAGAAGCTTTGTCTTCTTTAAAAACTCTTCGAAAAGTCTCAACAACAAGACGATGCTTAACTGTGCAATAGCCACACACCACACAGCCTTTCGCTCTACTCAGGAGTGCACACACTAGTTTGTTTGTTTTTTTACCTGAGTCACAGTATGGCATTTCATCCAGGGCTAATGGAGAGAGGGGGAAAAATAAGCTTTATATTTTAGTACTGTAGAATTGAAAATCTTTAAGATAGTGAGAATAAATGAGTCCCAAGGACTCGAGTTTTGTATGTTTAACATTTCAGAAATAAAATCTGATTACTAAAAATGTAGCCTTGTGACGACTTGTTACAATTTGTAATTGTCAATAAAATATTTATAGTTTGTGTCCGTGTATATTGCGTGTTTTCCTCCCAAAACTGATAGCAACATCAAAACCTAGCAGAGGCTAACTCGTGCTTTCTGTGAAGCCACCACGTGTAGCTAATGTTATGTCAGAACATTAGACTTCCGTGAGCTTACACACCTACCATTGTGAAGACAGTAACACAGTCCTACTCATCCATCAAATATCATTTACAGCTATAAACAGTTTCAGACTGTTTATTATTTTGTGCCACATAATACTGCCTTATGTTAAAGGTTAAACAATTGTATTTAGCTTTTACGCAACTGTTGTTTACCACAGAGTTTCTCAAACGTCTTTGGCCGGAACTCATTTAAACAGCCAAATCAGACAATTATTTACATGGGGAAAGGAGATTTTTGGTTGTTTATGGAAACCATTTAGATTTTTATTGTTTAAGAAAGGATAAAAAAATATATACTACAATCAAGGTGACACTAAATACAATAACTAATAAAAGTAGGTTGTGATTTTTTTTGTTGATGCAAATGTAAAGAATCTCAGTCTCCACTGCAACAGTTGATGCAAATGTAAAGAATCACAGTCTCCACAGACTACACACTGAAAACCTCAGGTTTATAAATCCATACATTTCTCTTTTTCCCCAAATCTTCTTTTCTGATGTCTTCAATATCTGATCGCACGGACAGGTCCCAGCCTCCAACATCCTCTAATACAGCAAGTATTCTCAGTGGATCGAAGCCAGCACTCAAACTATAATTGAATATATCCAAAACAATTATACACTTCCGGCTGTGACACTGAACATCATGACCTAAACCCTGGTAAAGGTTGAATGTTTCCGTTTCATTTGTCAACAATTTCTCAGCAATGTCGCACCCTGCTGGGGTTACTGTGTGGTTACATACATTGTGGTGTACAAACGTCTTACCTTGTGCAACTGTTCAAATTGTTGAACGTTGCTGCAAAGGTCGATTTTATACAGACTAAGCGGATAAAACAAACAGATTACTTATTAAAACAGGATGTAATAACAGCAAATATTCTAGTGTATTTTGGCCTACATACGCAGGGAAGACATTTATCCAAAACAAAAATTGTTCTTTAAATATTACATTTATCTAATGATCCTAATTTATCTAAAAATATAATATATTAAAATGAAATTAAAATTAAACATTTAGACAAATAACCACACTTAAAAACTCCCTTGAAAATAAAGGCATGATTTAATTGTACAAAGCACCTCAAGGTTGCATTGGTGAGGACGAGCCATAAAACAGGATGCTATATTACTATCAAGTGCTTTTTATGCCCCTGAAATGTTTTTTTACAACACTGGGACGGTGTATTTCCAAACTAACCCAAAGTTAACTCAACAAATTTAAACAAAGTGATAAAACTAACCGTTAGTCTAGTTAATGCTAATGCAGATTTCCATTTGATAGTTTGGAATCAAACCTGTGTTCATTGGAAAAACTTAAGTGTCATGTGTCGGTTTAACATTTTTTGTTTTGGACGACAGTATTATGTAGTAACAATTCACTCGAACTTGATTCCTTGTGCCAGTGGGAGGTCCTTGCTGTAGTTGATGGTGCTGTGTGAAGACAAAGAAAATATACTTTAGATTTCCTCATATGAGATTAGATAATGCACCAGCTTCAATCCTCCCTCTAGGAGGAACCATTAAAGACAATATGTAGCAGCCTACTGGTGTTTCTATATCAAAATGTTCTGACTAGGTCCTTTAACAACCCCGTTCAAAAAAAAAAAAAAGACCCATAACCATAAATCTGCACTTATCATTACACTAACAATTCACTTTAATAAGCATACATGCAACCTTCATGCAATTATCTAATCATGTAGTGGCATTACAATGCATCAAATTACGAATACAGTTCAAGAGCTTCAGTTAATCTCAGTGGCTGTGGCAGTGGTGTGGTTGTTGCTTTTCAGAATCTGGTATTGTAGAAAGTTAAAATTACAACAATCTTCAAAAATTAGGCGAAATGGTATGAGGAACATAAATACTTGATATGACAGAGGTTAGAGGAGAATGGCAAGACTGGGCTTAGCTGACATGATGAGCAGAAGACTAAGCTGGGTTCTAGCTAATAACATGAATCTGAGGCTACAGTGTGCAGAAATTGCCAGACAACTAAATACTTAAAAACCCAGACTGAGTAAATGTATTTTGGGCGATACATGGATTGAGGATTCCCAAGGGTTTCTAAGAAAGCCAAAGTACTCTTGTACAGAGGGGTCATGGGAAGTATTTATAGTCTGTCTGTCCTTTTTACCAAAAACCAGCAGAAGTACTGAAAGCATGAGAGTCTTCTTGCATAAAGCTTAATTATATATTTTTATTTACAGCATTTGGCAGATGCCCTTATCCAGAGTGCCACCCAAATGAGGATGAGGTTCTCCCTTGAGTCTGGTTCCTCTCAAGGTTTCTTCCTTTACCATTCAAGGGAGTTTTTCCTCACCACAGTCGCCTGAGTCACCTCAGACTTGCTCATTGGTGATAAATACAAACACATTTAAATATCTCTAATATTAATCTTGAATTTTATATTATATTAATCTTTATATTATTCTTTATAATAACCTTTTTTTCTAGGCTTATGTTCTGTAAAGTTGCTTTGAGACAATGTCAATTGTTAAAGCACTATAAAAAATAAACTTGAATTGTACTGAATACAAAAGTGCTTCAAAAGTCTCTAAGCACTTATCTATATCCTTGCACATTTATTGCCTGCCCGAATCTCTTTCCCATAAATCAAATGAATTTTTTTACTTATTTATTTAAAACCCACAGACTGATAATGTACATGTGCACATACCACGTTGACCTCCTCATATACTGCTTCCATGAGTCGCTGCCTGACTCGCGTCCACCTCCTGTGTGCTTTTCTCCTCCTGTACGCACAAAAGCCATACACTTACCATCTGTTCCTCACAGCAGCGTCTGTTTTGTATAGTATTGTAAAAAGGAACCTGTACCCACCGAATGCTCCTCCGATCTCAGCACCACTGGTTGGAATGTTGACGTTCACAATGCCACAGTCTGAGCCTTTAGGTCTGTAGTAGACAAAATCTTGTCTCAGTCTTCAAAAAAATGCTACACATATTGAACAGTGGACTGCATACAGAGTATTTAAAGACACCACGTACCCGAGCCAGCGGAACACTCTGCCCATGTCTTTAGTGAAGATGCTGCTGGAGAGACCCTGCTTAACTTCATTATTCCAGGCGAATGCCTCCTCTTCCGTCTAACAGTAAAACAAGAAAAATAAAATTTCAAACCTGAAAACTTGTGTGACTGTAATAGATAGATAGATAGATAGATAGATAGATAGATAGATAGATAGATAGATAGATAGATAGATAGATAGATAGATAGATAGATAGATAGATAGATAGATAGATAGATAGATAGATAGATAGATAGAAATGTAAACTGTCTTACCTTGAATTTGATCACATAAAGAATTGGCACAAATGTTTCTGTGTGAACGATATTAGCATCATGTGCCAGACCAGTGAAGATGGTAGGCTCCACATAGTTACCAGGGCGGTCCATGACCTGAGGAGTAAATTGTGAGGTGGGATTCAGTTTTGCAATTAAATCACTTCAGCTACACGAATATAGCAGATCCATCAAAATGAAGCTTTCCAAACCTGTTTACATGCATAAGACACAGTTTAAAGGTGCAACACTGTACCTTTCCACCACAAACCAGAGTGCCGCCCTGCTTCTTGGCCTGCTCTATGGCTGCCAGGTACTGGTCCACAGCTTGCTTTGTGTGCAGGGGACCGTACAGCGTACTAGCTGTTGTCAAAAACAAAAATACATTTGTAATCTGGTTCTTAGCTATTTATTTACATTTCAGAAATAACTTCTTTTTATGCATGACTATACAAGACACTTCAGGACAGTTTGTAAATTACCATCATTTCTGATTCATTCTTTCCTTTCATACACAGATTAAAGGAGCAGTGTTTTATTTTTCAGAGAGCGCCTTTGCTGTTTCCTCAACTGACTTCACCCTCACTGCTAAATCTATGCATATCTCAGCTCGGTGCCTTTTAAACAAGATCATGAAATTTCTGCTAGGGGAAGCGGCTAATTTTCAAGTTCTTTAAAAAAAATAAAAAAAATAAAAAAAAAATAAAAAAAAAAAAACTACCCAGATTTTATTGCATTGCTTATACATATTTATGGTATATTTGAAATCCTATTATTTAACACAGGTCTAGAAATATTTAGCAAACATTGGTCCCCCCAAAATATTAACTTACGGTCCCAGGGGTCGCCAATGCGGACTTGCTTGTAAGCCTTGATTAACCTCTCCACAACCTCATCATGGACACTCTCATGTAGCATCTAGTGAACACAGAAAAAAAAAAAAAAAAAAAGAAGAGAGACAGTTTATAGACTGCAGTTTAGTACAAATTAAACCATTAGATTAAATAAAAACAAACAATTAGAAAATGATTGAGTGTTTTGTGAAGAAGGAATGTGCTTAGGATGAGCTTTTCTTGTTTAATCAGCTCATTTTTGATATTGTATGGTGTGACATACAGACACACTCGCTGATAAAATTGTGCGTCACAAATGTAGAGTTTTATCATATCAAAAAAGTTTTAATTAAATCAGTGCTTTTAAAGTCACTTAAATTCTACTCACCAGTCTCCTGGTAGTGGTACAGCGCTGCCCTGCAGTTCCCACAGAGGCGAAGAGAGCTGAAGGTACTACCATGTTAAGGTCAGCATCCTCAAACACTAACAAGAACAACAATAAAAAGCATTAATCATTCTATCTACACAAGAAGCATGTTTATGGGCAAAACTTTTTAACTTACCGATGATGGCATTGTTCCCTCCCAGCTCTAGCAACTGTCGACCTAGACAAAAAAACAAATATAATCATGGAAATGTCCCAAACTTAGGACAAAGCTGTGATGATGTTTTAGTAGCATGTAATGTCATGTACACTGAAGTGAAGAACACAGACAGCGAGAAAAAGGGCACTCACCAAAGCGCTCCTGCACCATCAGTGCCACCTGTTTGCCCACGTGAGTGCTGCCAGTGAAAGACACGAGGTCCACCCTCTCATCTTTAGCAAGTGCTGTGCTATAAATAAGGAACATAACTAAACATGACTGGTTTGCACAAAAGCACATCAGGAGCATTAATGTGTCCAGGTTAAATGGATTTGTACAGTTGAGGGACCCTAAAGTGCTAGGATTTGACCAAAAAGCCCAAAGCCAACATTACCCATGAAAGTTTTTTCCTCAAAAACTAAATATACAAACACTATACGGCCAGTTGTTTGCACACCTGGCCATAATCCCATGCCAGATTTATAACCTTCTTTGCTGTTTGAGGCAGCATCACTGCAGATAAACATAGTCGAGAATCAGAGCAGGTGGAGAGAGGCTTGTTGAAGCAGTGGGTAACATAGAACCCTTTTTAGGTTGCACTTCTTTTGGTTGAATATTTTGGCGAATGCTGAAGAACGAATAACCTGACAGCAGAGCTCTGCTCAGATCCGGTCTGCCTCATGAGTCTTCCTCTGCACACATACACAACGTGTTCTACAGTGGAATCAGACACCACCATAGAGGCTTATTACTTAGTGAAATCAGAAAATCCCTTGCAAGCCTCCAACAATCTCTCTTCAACTTGCACAACGAGCGTCAACTGCTAATCAGGTGTACAAATACTTTTGGCCATGTAGTGTATATCTACTCAAACAAAATGACAAAGTTTATTGGCAAACAAAGTGGAGAGCTGGTGCCTTATCAACAGAATCATGTGTGAAATGTGTGTGCTTGACAAAAACCAACTAAAATGGGCACAGGACAAACCTGAAGAGTAAGTATTAAATGTACTTGTTTTTTTGGTCATGTCCATAAAGTGAAAAAACAAAACCATGGTATGTCTGGTGTAATCAGTGACTGTGCACAAACCCAATGTCAGCTCCACCACACGTCATAGAGCAGATAGCACCAGGAAGGTTATTCTGCTCCAACACCTCAGCCACAATTCTGAATGTACACACACACACACACACACACACACACACACACACACACACACACACACACACACACACACACACACGAGACATAAATAAGTTTATGGCAATGCATAACCATAGTGGTGAACTACTGCTCACACACTCGCCTAGTCACTGCCACACTGGTCAGCGGTGTGGTTGGGGCTCCTTTCCTGCCAAGAAAAGAAGCACATTTAACAGCAAAGTATTTCAAGCTTAAGTGAAGCATTTCAGGCTTAAGTGATATTTTTCTTTACCTTGTCACTTTGAATCCTACTTTTAAAACGGTATTAATAGGAAAATGTAAACAAATTTTCAAACGTGTTCTCACCAAAGGCAGACGTTGCCACAGATCAGAGCAATAGCATTGTTCCAGCCATACACCGCTACAGGGAAGTTAAAGGCCGTGATGATGCCCACCAGACCCACAGGGTTCCACTGCTCAATCAGGGCATGTCCTGGTCCTGAAAAAACATTACAAAAGAGCTTCTGAGTGGCCTGTTTAGAGATGTTGCCTAAGAGGTCCAGTTCTTAGCACACAGACAAAGATTGGTTCCATCCCAAAAGTGGAAACATTATAAACACTGACATATCAGTAATCCAAAAGCCTTCAGTGTTGCCCTCTCATCTCTTCTAAGCTTACAGACACAGTAAATGGCTAATTTAAAAACAAATTGCATTTTTACCACCACTGATGACATACTTTCAGAAGGCAAAACTGGACCACCAATCATACGGGAAAGTCCGACAGCGTAGTCGCACACGTCGACATACTCTTGCACCTCACCCACACCCTCCACGTAGATCTTCCCCATCTCCAGAGATACCTAATATTACAAAAACACACAGCAGTCCATACACATGCTTTAATTCTGATGTATTGGAACACTGAGTTATAAAAACGGGCGTACCAAGCTGCCGAGAACTTTGATCTTTTTCCTCAAAGCATCGCCGATCTGTCTTACAATCTCCCCTCTCTTTGGAGCAGGGATCTGGAGAAAACAGAGACACATGAAAGCCAAAAGAAGTATATTGTATGTTATGTGAGAAATAAATCATGACAAGGCAAGCTTTTACGGGAACATAAAACGATCCCCTCATCTGTGGTCTGATGTGGAACAACTTGAAGCAGAATCACGGTTATCTACATTTAACAGCATGCTCTTAAAACTTTTTGGTATTGGGCTTTGATTCTGTGGAACAACCGCCATACTGAGCTGTTGCATTAGAATGAGTGAAAATAAAAAAAATCTGAGCTTCAAAATTAAGTCTGTACAAAGAAACATGTGTATTCCAACCATCACATAATAAATCTTAGCTCCTTGACTTCATCTCAGTACCTACATCTGCCCAAAGTTTCCATGCCTCTCGTGCCTTTTGTACGGTTTCTTCATATTCCGCAAGGGTAGCCTGATTAAAAGAAACAAATGACAAAAATCAGAACAAACCATCTTACCGTACACGTTTAGCCCTTTATAAGGATTCAAACAGGGATCTCCCTTTCAAGTTCTTTCATTATTTAAAGTACAATTTTTTTACCCCCTTTTATTTTAGATATTTACCACTTTGTAGTGAACCTTTAGATACGTCCACAATTTATTGTTTCCTTAAGTGCAAAGGGATTCTTTGTGTACGTTTATGATATCAGTTGATCATTTCTGCATGTGTATTGTATAGATATTTGTTGGCAGTTTATTACTGAGAGTTGAGTCTTGTTTCTTAGGATCAAGCATGAAACACAGTAATGTGGAGGTCGAGTTACCTGTCGGACTCTGGCGATGGGCTCGTTGTTGGCAGGACAGTATGATGTGACCACCTAGAGGTTTAAAGAAATAATCATACATGTAAAAACCTCATGATGTAAAATTTGACTCTGACATAAGAACATAACACTGGGATATACTGAGATCTACAATGGAAAATAATTGCTTTTGAACATGAGATCGAATGTGATTGTTTTTTTCTTAATGCAGGCACATTGAACATTATAAAAGAATGGACACACTTATGCAACCAGTATTATAAGCTTTTTTTTCTCCTTATAGATACTTCTGACTGTTTTTCATTTAATGTTTATATGTTGTAATTTCACGCTGAGAACAGGGAAAGTTTTGACCCGATTAATCTTTGTACCATTTGTTCCGTCACAAAAAAATTGCCAAAAAGTCATGACATGACTAAATCACCTATTTGTATTAATCATAGTCATGACTTTTTATATTTATTATATATTGTGATAAACAGTGTGTACTGTGATTTAGTTTAAAGGGGCACAATGAAAGATTCTTGCACTGTAACCTTTGGTGATGAATCATATCCAAATGTTGAAATAATGCTTAAGAAATGATTTACTGTGTAACTCTACTAGCTTGCACTTTTGGATCATGCAATGCCACATGACGTGCATGCTGAAACACTGCACACTAATGTGTTATAATATGGGGATAATTGACAAATCACAAATTAATAAAAAAAGAGAAAGCTTACTAATTTCCGATCTGCTACGTATGTCATCGTGACACACTCGCATGTATGTCACTGTTAAAAAGGATCTGTAGCTGCAAAAGGATTCAGAGTCCATGCACTAACCTAGACAAGGATCGTGTGAAGATCTTGTACAGACTACATCACTAACATACGACAGTGCCTGATACATTATATACTAAGATCAGTTTAGATAATAATCCCAGTTTTGGTTCATTGTTATAGAAGCTCATTGTGTAACACTAACCCAGGGTCATATTACAATACATGATGCAACAGCTACAAAGTGATCTAATCTAAATACAGTATGACAGGCCTGTGTGGGCCTCTGATCAGTACAGGCAGAGGTTTGCATGCATCCTCTCTGACTGTGTGTATATTTAGCACTAGTCACCTGTTCTTACCTCTCCTTTACCTCCCCACGTGCCGTTATAAACACCAGGGTTTTCTTCGCTTAGACCTAGTTCTTTTAGCCAGGAATACTTCGGCTGATTGATCAGAAGTGTAGACATGGCTGCGGTGTGTCGGATAGTCAGAGAGCAAAGTTTTTTCCGAAGTGCAAAGTGGCGGAGAGAAGCAAGAGCGAGTGTGTGCTGCATGGCTGGAGCAATAAAACGCCAATGCGCATGTGCGTACCAAAGAGCCTGACGCGCACGTCTCATGACTAAAGCCGGGTTGCCAGATATATATATTACATAGAAATCACCACAAACGAGGATCTACATCTTATCAACTATTCAAGCACCCAACCATGTGGTGGCAACAGAATGCATAAAATCATACTGATGCAGGTCAAGAGCTTTAATAAGGGAAAATGGTCTGTTACCTGTGACTGTGGCATGGTTTGTGCTTTCAGGAGGAACTGGTTTGAGGATTTTAGATACTGTTGACTTCATGTAGAGGTTATACAGATTGTATGAGAAAAGAAGAAATCTTTAGTATGAGAAGAGATTGGTCAGGTGTGTGTAAGTTCACTGGAAAGCTACGATAAGTTCTGTTAACAACTGTGGTTAGCAGAAGAACATCTCTGAATGTAAAACACAACAAAACATAAGACTCCATGTGTAGAAGGCAAAATAAGGCTTTATTTCTACAGACAAGAACAATTATCTGTGGGTGAAGGCTCATTAAATCTGTACCCGTGAATGTTGGAAAATCAGGAAATTCGTTAACAATCCTGGTAGAAAACATTAGTTGTGCACCTATACACACTGGACAAACATTGTGGGTTATAAGCCAAGTGCTACAGTGTGGAGGTGAAAGCTACCAACAGGGATGTTAAATTTATTTTACATGTATTTAATTCATGCAAAGCTTTGATCTGACTGACAGACAGAAAGAAAAAAGAGAGAAAGAAAGAAAGAAAGAAAGAAAGAAAGAAAGAAAGAAAGAAAGAAAGAAAGAAAGAAAGAAAAACTAACTGACAGACAGACAGAAAAAAGAAAGACTGACAGACAAAGACAGATAGACAGAAAGAAAGAAAGAAAGAAAGAAAGAAAGAAAGAAAGAAAGAAAGAAAGAAAGAAAGAAAAACTGACTGACAGACAGACAGAAAAAAAGAAAGCCTGACAGACAAAGACAGATAGACAGAAAGAAAGAAAGAAAGAAAGAAAGAAAGAAAGAAAGAAAGAAAGAAAGAAAGAAAGAAAGAAAGAAAGAAAGAAAAACTGACTGACAGACAGACAGAAAAAAAGAAAGACTGACAGACAAAGACAGACAGACAGAAAGAAAGAAAGAAAGAAAGAAAGAAAGAAAGAAAGAAAGAAAGAAAGAAAGAAAGAAAGAAAGAAAGCTCACAACTAATTCAGAACAGAAATAAATGACAAGCCTAATCCAGTTTTTGCCACAAAGCAGAAAAATAGATGAGGCAATATGATACTTTTTCGTGTCTGGATGCTTAATTGACATTTTGTTGGCTAATTTGCTGAGACAACTGAACCCTTTTCATTATTTTAGAGATTTAATTTCAAGAACCAAATCCCTCCACTAGTGACGAGGTAAAATATTCGCTCTGGCAACCCCGACTCCTACACCGTTATTGGTCAAATCCCGACTCTCCCATTAAACCAAATAAAGCACATTATACATTATAGTTAATCATGTACACGAGTCTAAAGTCAGTCCTTTATAATAGATAAAGGAATTGGTAAATCTCTGAAAATTAAAATATACAAAATAACATTAGATAAAGGGGAAAAATATATTAAATAAACTTATTTTTGGAACCATATTAGAGCTTGTTATTATTATTATCATTATTATTATTATTATTATTATTATTATTATTATTATTATTATTATTATTAATTCTGAATTTTCTAGTTATAATGCACACCCTGTTTGTGGACTTCAGCTCTGCCTTTAACACCATCATCCCATCACTCCTCCAGCCCAAATTAACCCAGCTCTCCGTGCCCTCCTCTGTCTGTCAGTGGATCACCAGCTTTCTGACAGACAGCAAACTCAAATCGAGCACCCGCACTGTCAGCACTGGCACCCCTCAGGGTTGTGTACTCTCCCACTGCTCTTCTCCCTGTACACAAATAAATGCACCTCTAATGACCCCTCTGTCAAGCTCCTGAAGTTTGCAGACGACACCACACTAATTGGCCTCATCAAGGACGGTGACGAGTCTGCCTACGGACTGGAGGTTGAACGGCTGGCTGTCTGGTGCAATCTTAACAACCTGGAGCTGAACATGCTCAAGACAGTGGAGATGGTAGTTGACTTCAGGAGAAGTGTGACAGCAGTGGAGTCATTCAGATTCCTGGGAACCATAATCTCCCAGGACCTGAAGTGGGACATTCACATAGTTCACATTCACATTGTTAAAAGGCCCAGCTGAGGAAGTTCAACCTGCGACAGGATCTGCTGAAACAGTTCTACACTGCCATCACTGAATCCATCCTCTGCACCTCAATTACTGTTTGGTTCAGCTCACCTACCAAATCTGACCTCAGAAGACTACAGAGGGTGGTCCGGACAGTTGAGCGAACCATTGGCACAACTCTCCCCACTCTCCAAGATCTGTACTTCTCCAGAGTGAGCAAAAGGGCAAAGACAATCACTCTGGACCTCTCACATCCAGCACACTCTCTCTTTGAACTGTTGCCATCTGGTCGACGCTACAGAGCCCTGAGCACCAGAAAGACCAGACATGGGAGCAGTTTCTTCTCTCAGGCAATCCATCTGATGACACTTAACGTACACGGAACACACAACACTATTCTTACACATTATTTACTTAAAACATACTAAAAAAAATATTATTTATGTTTCAATTGCACATTTCACACTTGTACATTTGTACATACAAATTGTATATACTGTATATGTCATATTGTTACACTGTGGAGCTTCTGTCACTAAAACAAATTCCTCACATGTGAAAACATACCTGGCAATAAATCTCTTTCTGATTCTGATTCTGATTAGGCCCAATTTTAAAATGATTTATTATTATTTATTTATACATTTTCTGAGTTATTGATGTTTGAATTAAAACCATTCACTTCATGTGACACTAGAGAACTTTTTTTTTATCACCCCACCCTTATAAACCCTACAACACTATAATATTATTTAATATGTAATATAATATAGTCTAATATATTTTATAGTATGCATTATTTTATTTATTTTTTTTACCAGCAATATTTATAAAACTACAGTTTTGTAGGTTTTACTGTAGATTTACCCAATAAGAAGAGACACACGTGGCGTCGTTGCTCTTGAACTTCCGTATATCTTCCGGGTTAAAGAAATGGCGGGTCACAATAACAGAGACACAATGGAGAATCTAGAGGATGGAGAAATAAGTGGCTCTGATTCAGAGACAGAAATGCATTCAATTGAAAGGCAGCAGGTAAGAATATAAAACGTGCATATCCGTTTCCCCCTGGACAGTGTTTTAGAAATGTGTTTAACTGGCTTATTTTATCAGGTTAGCTAACTTCAGTCAAACTAGCTAGCTAGCTAAGTCATTATTAGCTATGAAATGTCACCACTCGCGTGTTTAGCTGCTTAATCTAGTGCCCTTGGGATTGCATCTAACGTTGTTTTATTTAAAAACAGTCTTTTATTGATGAAAGTAACGACATTAGCAGGATCCACTCATCTCAGACTAAGACATAACACATAAGAAAGACATCTTGATAGATGATCAAGTCAAGAAGCTTTTGTTGTCATGTCAACCACATATAGCTGTTGTAGTACACAGTGAAATGAGACAACGTTTCTCCAGGATTGTGGTGATACATAATGCATAAAACAAAGACCGAGCTATAAGGATTTAGTAAGTTCGTCTTAGATACATAAAGTGCAACCTGGTGTAAACAGTGCAGGACAAAAGACAATAAACAGAAACAGTGCAGACCTGTGTAAATACTGTGTGTTCAACAATATTGTGTGCATTAATACTATAATGAACACAGTTTCATAGCAGCAGTTACCTGAGATATTGTAAAGAATTGTGCAAACCAGCAAATGACTGAAATAATGAAGATGATGACATCTTGGTACTGTCTCTTCATACATACTACAGTGTACTATGTATCACTTGTTCTGTTTATTGTGTTGCAGTGTTGTGGGTAGGACCAAAACAGCAAAAGAAATGGCAGCATAATCAACAGGAAAGTATTGCCTTTGTACATTTCAATGAACCTGTTTTAATTCTTCTACAGCCACCTTCTGCCGGTGCTTTTTCCACCCAGCACTTCCAGAGCAGAGATCATCTACAGATGGCTTCACAAGTCACCGGCTATCGTAGCTCCATCGCAACTGAATCTAGTGATAGTGACTCGGAAGAAGAGGCTGCACTGTGGAGGCGAAAGCGACAGAAATGCACCAATGTTCCCGTGCCTCAGAGCGCTTTCGGAGATACCAGCACTGTCAGAGGAGCTCCATGCCGAAAAGTGAACAACATCTGGGGCTCTGTGGTGCAAGAGCAAAGCCAGGAAGCTGTCGCAGCTGAGCTCGGCATTATGGGAATGGAGGGGGGCGTAACTATGGACAGCCGCCAGTGTGAGACCTACAACTACTTACTGGCACGTAAACTGATGGAAAAGGAGAAGCAGGAGGAGGAGCATGGAATGGAGACCGTGCTGGAGGGGCAGCTAGAGGAATACATGCAGCGCGGCACACAGAAAAATAGCGATGGACATCTGAAAAGGAAGCGTCCAGTCAAGGATAGGCTGGGTCCTCGAGCTGAGATGGATTTTAAAGGGCGATATGAGATCACAGCGGATGACCCTAAAGATAAAGTGATTGATGAAATAGCACACAGGTGAGGAAAACCTCAGATAATCTACACATTTAAGAAATTTAACTCCATGAGTATTTTCTTGTTGACTCTGTGTTGTATTGCAAGATGACTGACTTGTCTTTTCTTCTTAAAAGGTTAATGGAGCCAAAGAAGGAGCTAATGGAGCGTGTTGTGAACGTGATTGGCACAAAGAAAGCCATAGAGCTTCTGTCCGAAACTGCAACAGTTGAACAAAATGGAGGTCTATATACAGTGGTAAGATTTCCACATATCAAATTTGAATAACTTTTACATTATAATGACAAAACAGCTCTTTTGTTTAAGAGCAATTTTTGTTTAACACAAATTAGATCAACAATTTAGTTTTCCTCTTTAATTTAAATTTCGTACTAATCACCACTACATTGCACTGCTGAGCTTCAGCATTTGGCTTGTTATCCTTTAGTTGGCTCTCTATTTAACTTTAGCATCCGAAAACGGCCGGAGTTGATGCGGGTTTTTGTTTTTATCAAACAGGAGGCACACCTGACTCTGTTTAACCAGTTCATCTTGGCTTTCAGTAAGCCTTGCATGTGGTTTCTGCTTGGGTGGGACAAAAACCTGCAACCACACCAGCTGAAAACTCCTGTGTTAACATGATGTTTTCTATTTGTTTCCTTACCATAGGATGGCAGTCGAAGGAGGACACCTGGAGGGGTTTATCTGAATTTGCTGAAGAATACTCCTAGTATTACTCAGGATCAGATTAAGGTATGATGAAAAGAACAAACTATGATGGTGTTAAACCTATTCTAATGTCAACACACCGCTGTTTAGATATTCCCTTATTTTCCACAAAAGCGCTTCATAATAACTTTTGAGTGTTTTCATTCATCCATATTCTTGATTTCTCTGTTCTTTTATCTCCTGCTTGATTAATTGATATGGTAGATGATACTGGCCTGAACTACTCTTGATCCAATGTACCATATTTTCCATTTTCAATGTAGCAATATTTTCCATATTTCCATCCATTTTTATTATTATCTATCTATCTAGCTATCTAGCTATCTAGCTATTTATTTATTTATGTGAAGAATCATCTCAGGGTGTCATCGGTGGTGACCTCATTCTAAATTTAAAATTTACTTGATATACTAATTAATTCTATTGAATAATTTTGCTAATTTTATTATTTATTTATTTATTTTTTAGTAAAGGTGACAGACTTGGCAGGGTCACATCTGTTTTGATTTAAAAAAAAAAAAAAACTCGATCATTTCTTGCAGAGTGTGAGACTTATTTGTAACATGTATTGTGTACAAAGGGGATTACAGAGAGGCTACGTCAGCCTGTACATCAGAAACACTTATCTTGCTCTTAAAAAAAAAAAAAACTTTTTTGGTTTCTAGGAAATATTCCATGATGAGAACCAAAAAGAGTTTAACAACAAGAAGGCAAACAAGAAGGCAGCCAAGCAGAGGCAAAAATACTTAACAGCCAAGAAAATGAAACAAGCGATCGGCACTTTGAACCTGCAGGAGCACGATGACGTGTCTCGGGAAACGTTTGCCAGTGACACCAACGATGCTTTGGAGTCCCTGGAGGACGGAGGCGAGGAGCAGGCCGAGCCTGCGCTGGGTACAGAGGAATCTCCTGTAGTTTACAACTCGGTCGACCTGGAGGTCTTCTGATGTCACTGGTTGTCTTCATGAGTGACTGTGTAGACACTTAAATGTCTAATGTGGGCTGAGAAGATTAGATTGCATTTTAACACAGTCATTTCTTTCCCCTTGTCTGTCATGTGAGGTTGGACATGACACGTTCTTACACTCTGTATAAAGTGTGTGTGTGTGTGTGAGAGAGAGAGAGAGAACAAGCTCAGAAACTTTAGGCTGCTTTCACACAAGGTTTTTTCCCTGCTCAAATTCTACATGTAATCTTGTGGGAAGAATTCAGGATGTGATCCTGTCACTCTGGAGCTCTTTCAAAAATAAAATGAAACTTTTTCTCCAGCACTTTTTCATTAATCAGGTTTCAATTCTGCACCAAGTGCAGCATGTCAACATGGACACCTGTGCTTGTAAGGGAAAAAAAAATTTCTTCAAAACTGAATGTGTTGTTTCATGATTTATTCATGTGAGCTAGAGATGATGAGATGAACAAAGTTTGTGTCTGCTAAATCTGGCTGAATACAGTGATCTGGATAGTGGTTCAGAAAAAGCCACTGCAGTGTTTTTTTTTTAGGGTTAGTGTGAAGGCAGCCTTATTCGTGACACCTTTGCATTTTGAGAGCTTTAATGCAGTATGTTGTTTAGTGCATCCGTTTACAATAATGTGCTTTACTTGCCCACTCGTTTCCTATTTCTGTTAGTATTAAATGGCTGTGCAGATACAGTAAGTTAAAGCTACTAATATATATTCTCTTTGTTTTGAACGTCAAAGAATATACTTAATACTATGTGTAAAAGTATTAACAGATCTCATGATATTATGCCTAAGACAAAGCAACACTCTGTAAGCATCTGTTCCAATCTAGTAGTAATGGTGCTTCATCATCATGCACTTGTTCTGCCTGCCGGTGACTAACCACATTGTCAAATTTGTATTTGTGAAAAATGACTGTGTTCAGATACACTAAGCATTCAGAATACTCATCGTATCGTGAGTGTTTTGGCGATGAATAAAATGTGTCAAATTTTATGTTTGCTACTGAATCCTTCATTTTAAAATAAAGCTCTATTTAGAATCCATTTTTATTCTTTTGTCTGCTGTCACAACGAGTCAGGAAGTAACAGCCTGCTTTTATATTACTATATGCTTGCTCTATAACTAAAAGTACCTCAGTGATAGTCAACGGTTTCCTGTCTTTTATGTTAAAACTCTGACTCAGTTGACCCACAGCTCTCTATTTCTCTCACTCTCTCTGTCTCTCTCACTGAAATCATTAAAATGTCCTTTCGCAGCTCAGACGATCGATGATGATGACGATTCATCTAAGTTTAGTTCAGTAAGTTTTTTCTCTACCGCGTCATAGTTTATCACAAAATGATGTCTGCATTATGTAGGATGAGAAGAAAACAGCTTAATTACTGTGTCCCTTGACATTGCTGTGAAAGAGCATTTTTAGATTAAATTTAGTACGTTTACTGATAAAACTGGCTCTAAGAGGTCTGTGGGATGTGACAGAACCTCTTCACCGCTGGCATAGATCCAAAGAGTGGTGCAGGCTCAACTCTGAAAAGTTGTCATGGTGACTGTCCAAATTGTGATGAGTTGTTATGTCAGCTCCTATGTCGTATAAATTATGCCAGAGTTACAGAATCCCAAGGCGTTTGATGCAGGAACGCAGTCACTACATGTCTTCTTTGTTACTTGGGTGGTATTATTTAGGGCACATCTTTTTTTTTCTTTTACATTTAATATGTACATTTGTTTTTTACATAAAATAATGTAAGGTACATAATTTGACATGATGAACCACAGATGCATCTAAACCTTTACTCTCAAACATTATAGAAATAATCTGCACTATGGTTGCACCCCATGAAGTAA
Source organism: Tachysurus fulvidraco (assembly GCF_022655615.1). NCBI lineage: Eukaryota > Metazoa > Chordata > Actinopteri > Siluriformes > Bagridae > Tachysurus > Tachysurus fulvidraco. The sequence continues at coordinate 13,057,122 of NC_062537.1, read as the reverse complement.
AGTTAGTTACCTTTATTCAAAGAGTGTATTATATGATCGCCCAAAACGATGGTGTGAATTTGTGTGTTATTTTATTATAATAATTTGCCAGTTATGTATTGTTGTAGAGATAATGTGGAAATCATTTGTGCCTTTGTGTTCTTCTTGGTTCTTTAGTTTCTTCCACTATCCAGAAACATCATGGACTAGTGACTTCAAATTGCTCCTAAACCTCATATATAAGGGGGGAAAGAGATAAGCTGTGAAGATTTGGCATCCTGTCCGGGATATATCGCTGCTTATCCCCCAGTATTAACTCTGGATGTATCATTTACATACTGAAGTGGTTGGTTAGTGATTAGTGTTGGGGTTAAAATGTGTTGACACAGCACTTTACACTAAAAAAAACAATACTTTCTCAGTGCTTCAGTTGAGTTGTGGTTGGTAACAGTGCAGATTGATGTAAGGGGGGTTGTAGATACTGATTTAAAAGCTAGGATTTCAGGAAAAAAAAGATCTAGGAATAATTTCATTTCTGTAATGTGAATAAAAGGTCATTGATTTGTACTTTGTACAGCTGAAATGTCAGTAAAGGATGAATTGTATATTAAGCTACAGGCACAGAAGCATTACACACATTTGCATTTAGAAGTCAGCAAATCAAATGACAAGAAACATAACACAAGTAATATGTAAGTAACAAGTAGCAAACAGGTGATTACAGTGATGGAATAATTGGTTCCTTATACTTTAAATGAATAATGAAGTCGTCTTCTAACTAAGATTGCGTGAAAACCTCTACTCCCGTCAGGACCGTAAGGCAGGCGTAGGACTCCAGGAGGTGCCGTGTCTCCATTTAGTAGCTTTTTATCACTCGTCTGACAGTGTTTGTTTTGGTTGCCGCACAACTTTCGTTTCTCTCGCAACTCTGGACTTGTGTCTGGACTTCCCCAGACCTCTGAGGCTAACAGTGGAGAAATGCGAGGGCCTGGAAGGGGTGCACGTATACATCTAGGGCTTGAACGTGGGCTATTTAAGGGGCTGCTACACACCTGGCCAGAACAAACACGAGGTATGCTCAAAGGCGATGAAGAGGTGAACTCAGATTCTGAGGAGCTATATGCTGATGAGTCTTCACCACAAGTCTGAAGCTGCAACATGCGTTGGTTCAGGATGGAGATCCCCTTCCCATTACTTTTGTCCTCCAAACCCACATCTACGGCTTTCTTCTTGGAAGCTTTCCCTATCAGGAGTACTCTCATGTTACCTTCAGACTGTGACAGTTGGTGGTAAGCACGTCCAGCTCCTTCCAGATCTTCATATTCCACTAGTACGCTCTCCTTAGTGAACAGCTCTGGGTATCTGTAGCTGTATTTCTGAAGCTCAGGCAGGAGCTCTCTGCCAGGCCTGTTGACCCGAGCCATGGTAATGGTACCAAACGGCTCCAGAATTGCAATAGCAGTTTCCATGGTGCTCTTGCAAGGTGTTGATGTGCCGTGTGCCATGTTCTCTGTCAGATTTGATTCTGTGATGTTCCAGACCAGCAGCAGTCTGCTCGGTACCTGAAAGAGGACAGACTCGGGCACCGGCTCAATTCTGCGCACTTTATTTCCCTCTTTGTTCACCTCTAGTATTAACGAATGCCGGAGGGCATATGCTGTGACCCGCCAATCTTTTGTCAACTGCTTCATCTGAAATCAAAGTGAAAGTATGTAAACACTTAGCTATACAGTATATACCAAGAAATCATGCTAAAAATTAAAGACCATCCAAGGTAAAACTTTATAACACTATTACAGGAAAGAGGCACCAGCTTACCTTTTTAAAAGAGGTCAGCAACTTGATATTGACATAACCCATCTTATTTCTCCTGACATGCTTTAAAAGGAAAGCATCCTTGACCAGATTCTCATCAGAGAGATAATATTCAATCTGAGAGACCATCTTTTCTATTAGATCAGCATCCGGAGGTATCCAGTCATCAAGGTCTATATCTTCATCGTTTTCATTCGGCGTAGAGAAATATCTGAGGAATAAACGGGGTATACACGAATGAGAAAAAAAATAGTTCACCAGCAAAAAGAATAAAGTATAAAACAACAACAGAGCTTACTTTTTAGTCCTGTCCATTTTGTCGTCAGCTTTGGCGTTTCAGTGCAATTGGCAGCAGTATTCTTCAAATGTGTGTCAGCGTGAAAATGTTTAATAACAGCCCTCAGAGCCTGAGTGGTCTTGTCTGCCCTCGATGCTCTCCTTCACTGTTATAAATCTGCTGTAAACACCCACACAACTGAATCTGTCATGCAGAAACTAACCAATCGATAGCGTTTACCAGAACAATGCTGTAAAGTGGTATTACCATTTGAGGACACTTCCACACACTGACATCACAAGAGGAGCCAAAATAAGTTACACAAATTCTTGTGCCAAAAATAGCTGTGTTATGTGATTGTACTAACATAAGTATCTATTCATGATTTGGGTCTAGATTTAGCTCATTATGGGTATATACTTCATTCTTATTTGAATTCTGAACAACAGATCACGAGAAGCCAATTATAAAATTAGGTTTCAATGGATTCTTCAAGACAAATAAAATCAATGATCAAATAACAGAAAAGACTGCTGTTATGAAGGTCATCATAAAATATACAACTGTGTCATAGACATAGTTGATTACACATTAGCTTAATCAAGCTTTATCTTATCTGCACAGTCATTTAATATTAAAAGAATTAGAAAACGAGTGGGCAAGTAAAGCGCATTATCGTAATATCGGATGCACTAACAACATACTGCATAAAAGCTCTCAAGATGCAAAGGTGTCATTAATAAGGCCTGCTTCACACTGCTTTTTTTTTAACCATAAAAAAATACTGCAGTGGCTTATCTGAACATCCAGCATAACTACTTTATATGCTGCATGTGCCTGCAAGATTGTTGTTTGTTTCAAATCACATATTTCCAGACAATTCCAGATGTGTTTCTATATACACAACTGTCTAGGTCGTTCACACAAAAGAAATATGTACACCAATCAGCTATGCCATTAAAACCACTAACTATTTTGTTACAGTGGCAGCTGTGATATATACAGCTTTCATATCATAGCCAGCATTGTTTTTATCCAGCAATTTGTGCTTTAGTAGTTCTTCTGCAGGATCGGACCAGACTCCCCATGCACATCAGTGAACATCTGCAAGCATGACCCTATCACTGTTTCACCTCTTGTTCTTCCAGACCACTTAGATCTACATGGTTGCCCATTGTTCCTGCTTTCAACACATACATTTTAATAACTTACAGTTGCAGTCTAATATATCCCACCCCTTGACACGTGTAATAAAATAATGATTATGGCTAACTGCTTTTAGAAAATAAACAAAATAGATTTGTTGTGTGTTGATCATCTTCTATAAACCATCTTCTTAAACAGACTCGTGCAGCAGTGAGGGGAAAAATATTGCACCGCATGAGCAAGAGAGAGACCAGACAGTCAGCGTAGTGAGTTTTGGTGACAATTGTGAGGGAAATACACAGTTTATTCACATAAACTGTGTAGTCAGCCGTTCTCCCTCCCATCTGCACGTTGTGAATTGTGAATGCAGGCAGGTCAGTGAGTTACAGGTAGGGTTGGGAACCGAGAACCGGTCCTTATTCAGAACCGGTTCTGTTTTTTAACAGGAACCGGAACCGCGAGGAATTTTTTAATTCCGATGCAATGATGGGCAAAGCGCTGGGAGCTGTCACTTTAAACAGCCATGTCTTACCTCATGAATATTATACTGTTTACAATCACCTACAGTCACCTCTCTGAATCTCCTCCTCCAAAGAGAAAATCCATCTATATTTCTTTGTAAGATGAGGTATATCTTGAAGGGATGGAAGCCAGTATTTTGCCTTTCAGGTTGCAGTAATATAATATTTGGGTGAGATAATTCTTTCTTTAATATATATTTCAGATGATTAAATTCATTCGCAAGCTATGCTCTAAGTTCATCTTGCCCACAGTACTACAGTCCAATCACAAGCCTGAGGCCATTCCATATGTGGATAAGGAAAACCATCTGCCTGGTAATTATGTTGGTTTTCCGTTATAAGCTTATTATTATGTTGGCTTTGTAGAAGCCAACATTCTGATTTCCGTTATAAGCTTATTATTATTATTATTATTATTATTATTATTATTATTATTATTATTATTATTATTAGACAAAAATTTGGCGTTCGAGCCACATGCACCAAATTCGGATATGTCGTAGACCCTGGTCTGAAGTTTGTTGCTTCTATTTTTCTAAGCGATCGGAATTCTGGCATTCCCGGTACGGAAGCTCAAATTGGCCTTTTTTCCCATAGACTTCCATTATAAACTTTTGAGGTTTATAACTCGGCCGAACTCGGACAGGTTCTTTAGGACCTTACTCTGGACGAAGTTTTTATTCCGGAGTTCCGACGGAATTTTTGGTTTTCCCGTAGTCGACGATCGAACATCCCATAGACTTGAATGGGGAATTCCGAAAAGTCCTCTAAGCTCTCACACACACAATACATCCAGCATTAAGAACTGCATGTACTGTTCTATGCAGTATAATAAGTAGAATCCCATAATGACTGCAGTAGTGACATGAAATGTCCAAACCCTCAGTAGCCACTTTTTGCCAAAAGTATTGGCACCCCACCGGGTATTCTGGTGACGTCACTTGACACCACGTGACGTCACGTGTAGCCCCGCCCCCAAAACAAGTGAAATAAAAAATTTGCACAACATGGACATGTGACATATCAAAACACTCAGCACAATGAGGGGAACTGCTCCATGGGTATTCTGGTCACGTCACGTGACGTCACGTGAGGTCACGTGAAAATTAAAAATTTGCACAACATGGACATGTGACATATCAAAACACTCAGCACAATGAGGGGAACTGCCCCACGGGTATTCTGGTCACGGCACGTGACGTCACGTGTAGCCACGCCCCTAAAACCAGCGAAATAAAAAATTTGCACAAAATGGACATGTGACATATCAAAACACTCAGCACAATGAGGGGAACTGCCCCACGGGTATTCTGGTCACGTCACGTGACGTCACGTGATGTCACATGTAGCCCCGCACCAAAAACAAGCAAAGTTAAAAATTTGCACAAGATGGACATGTGGCATATTAAAACACTCAGCACAATGAGGGGAACTGCCCCACGGGTATTCTGGTCACGTCACGTGATGTCACATGTAGCCCCGCCCCCAAAACCAGCGAAATCAAAAATTTGCACAACATGGACATGTGACATATCAAAACACTCAGCACATTGAGGGGAACTGCCCCACAGGTATTCTGGTCACGTCACGTGACGTCACGTGTAGCCCCGCCCCCAGAACAAGCGAAATAAAAAATTTGCACAACATGGACATGTGACATATCAAAACACTCAGCACATTGAGGGGAACTACCCCACGGGTATTCTGGTCACGTCACGTGACGTCACATCGCGTGAAAATTAAAAATTTGCACAACATGGACATGTGACATATCAAAACACTCAGCACATTGAGGGGAACTGCCCCACGGGTATTCTGGTCACGTCACGTGACGTCACGTGTAGCCCCGCCCCCAAAACCAGCGAAATCAAAAATTTGCACAACGTGAACATGTGACATATCAAAACACTCAGCACATTGAGGGGAACTGCCCCACAGGTATTATGGTCATATCACGTGACGTCACGTGACATCACGTCGCGTGAAATTTAAAAATTTGCACAACATGGACATGTGACATATCAAAACACTCAGCACAATGAGGGGAACTATCCCACGGGTATTATGGTCACGTCACATGCTAATGTCTGCTCACCTCCAAAAGTATTGTAGCTTTCACAATCTTTCTGTCCAATTGCCTCCAAAATGCACCGGCCTTTGAGAATACTTGCACCGTCAAAGCCAAAATCAAAGTTTCTAGATTGTTTGTTTGTAAGATGAAGCTCAAGGATAGGTGTGTATGTAGGTGTTTTTTTAATTATATTTTTACATTTCTAATAGGAAACAAACTGAGTGTCGGCTTCACCACCAGGGCTAGACTCAACCATCTACTTGCTGCCGGGGACATCACAGCCCATCAAGTGGACAAATTCCAAACTGCAGCTCTGAAGTTCTTGATGAAAGCCATGCTTCAAGTGGGAGCCATCCAAATCAGTGATTAGGGCCGCAAAATAAGCCACCAGCACTTACAACAGAGCACATCTGTAAATCTGTAAACATTAATCTGTAAACATGTTCTGTACAGATACCAAATCTGTAAACAATTCTGTACAGATACCAAATCAATATATACTTAATAAAATTCTGCTAATGAAAGTATTTTTTGTTTGTATTTCTTTCCACACCAAGCCACGCCCCTCCATAAGCCCCTCCCCATAACCAAAGCGCTGCCCCCAAAATCTCACTCTAAGGTGAACTCAAAAGTTGGCAATAGTGATGGGAAGTTCGGTTCTTTTTCGCGAACCGGTTCTTTCGAACAGTTTGATTTAATGAACCAGTTCAAAAATCCAGTTCACCAGTTCTTTTACGTCCTGACTTAATGACGTCATTCACAATGACGTAATGACACAAATTCCATCATCCTGCTGCCAGCAGATATTAATACAATAAATTTAACACATTCGAAAAGTTCTTTGTAATACTAAAACACCCAGTACAGTGATTGATGTGCAAACGTGGATGTTTTATGTGTTTTAAAGATATAAAGTTAATAAACTAATCTTCATCAACTTACAAAAAGCGGCATATAAAAATACAGACTAACCTGCACAACAGTCAATAGTAAAATTAACTGACATATATTAAGTGAACAGTTGTATGATTTTTTTTTAATAAAAATATTTAATAGCCTATGACTAGTTACTATGCATATCCCAATATGTATAATTTGCTCTAAAGGTTCACACATGTGCAGTATCAACAGCTAATCGGTTCTCAGTATGTCGGACGTGTCCGAAAGAAACAGTTCTCAGTTCAGTGTACTGATGATTCGCTGTATCAGTTCATCGGTTCTCGGATGCGTCAGAAAGAAACAGTTCTCAGTTCAGTGTACTGATGATTCGCTGTATCAGTTCAGTAATTCACGCATGCGCACTATCAACAGCTCGAGCAGTTCTCTCAGCACAACATGTCTCAGTTCAGTGTACAGGAGTTACATATACTTCGGGGTATATTAGTTTATTTAGAGTCGGAGGAGCTGTCAGGAATGACCGAAAGTGAGTAACTTTAGTAACTTGTGGATCAGCGCTGACTCGAGACGCGAACTGTTTAGAACGAATCAGTCCGATTTGGTGAACCGGGTCATCCAGTTCACTAAAAAGAACTGGTTCAATAGAATGATTTGTTCACGAACCGGCCATCACTAGTTGGCAGCCATGTAATTTATTCGATCGTTAGCTAGCGGCTAAATATAACCGTTTTTCTAACCGTTGCGGTGCTAGCTGGAGTTAGCACTTTTAAGACCGTTTTTTCTACGTCGTACAAATTCTTATGGTGTGAATAAAACCTAAATATTTATTTACATGTATTCCAGCTTTTTAGTTTACAATGGTGACCGCCACTTCCACCCCGGCCAGCCAGAGAATAAGCAAAGGAGCGAGCAGCGGGACCCCTCTGAGCCCGACCAGGATCACCAGACTGCAGGAGAAAGAGGGGCTCAGCAAACTCAACGACCGCCTGGCCACTTATATTGACAAAGTATATATCGAGTCAGAGAACAGTGTTGTTCACCTACAGATTTCTGAAAAGGAAGAGGTGAGGAGCCGGGAGCTGACCGGCCTCAAGTCTCTGTATGAGAACGAGCTCTTTAGATGACAGCACTAAAGGACGAGCCAGGCTTCAGATCGAGCTGGGAAAACTCAGAGCATGATGAACTCCTGCAAAAGTGAGTGGAGAGATCCACCTATGGGACGGGCATCCGTTCCTGACCTCTACAGAAGCATCCAATTGCACCAAGTCTGGCTTGACAGTGCTGCCTTTCCTCAGTGTACATATTCGCTTCTCGTGCAGCAAGCAGGGCAAACTTGGTGGATCTCTTCACTCGATGTTTCAGAGAACCGGGGTTACGACAGTAACCTAATGTTCTCTTTCATCATCTCATGTTCGAGATCCACCTATGGGAGATAGACAATTCCCCAGTTGCCCAAGACACTCACAGCGAGGCCCTGTAAGCCAGAGGACGGCCAAAAAGGTGGTGCTCGGCACATCACAAAGCAGCAGACATAACATACTGCGCGGGGCAAAAAGCTCAGCCAAAGGGAAACAAAGCATGTGGCAACATGCATGTCAAAACCCTGCTGATGTCCAACAAGCAGGCCGCCTGCAGGAAAAGAACATGTAAATAACCATGTGAATGGACCAACCCGGGCGTACGGCGGGGAGAAGTCCATATGCCTGAAAACATGCACAGCCAGGCCGGGCAGACAGGGCTGACAAGAGTACGGGCCTCGTAGCACATGGTTACGAAGAGCCCACACTCAAGACCGCAGGAGCCACCGTGGTACAGGTAACATCAAGCCGGTAGTGCCTGACAAAGGTGTGCGGAGAAGACCAGGTCGCCGCAGCACAAATGTCCTGCAAGAGAACTCCCCTAAACAGAGCCCACAAAGCAGCCAAGCCTCTACTGGAGTGAGCCCTGAGGGCACAGGGCACAAAGCATTCAACCTCTGGTCCTCCGCAAAGGAAAAAGGAGGAGGGTTAAAAGCGGAGAGCTCAATCACACCACCAGTGAAGGCTTAAAAGCACTTAGGCATGAAGGCCGGGTTAGGTTTAAGCCAAAACTTATCCCCGCTGAGCAAGAATGTGGTGCATGAGGAATGAACCGAGAGCACATGCAAATCACTGACATGCTTGGCGGAAGCCAAAGCCAGGAGCAGCGCCATCTTGAAGGACAGCAACCTGAGGGAGATATCCTCCAGGGGCTCAAAAGACTGTTGGGCCAACATCTCCAGCACCATGGAGAGATCCCAATCCGGGACCATACTCCTGGTGACCGGCAGGGAGCGGCGTGCGCCCCTTATAAATCTACGGATAAGGGGGTGCTGCCCCACCGTAGCATCGCCGAAACTGCCGTGACATGCAGCGATAGCCGCCAAATACATTTACATTTACATTTACAGCATTTGGCAGACGCCCTTATCCAGAGCGACGTACATAAGTGCTTAAATCTCTAACACTGAATACATTAATGCTGGTTCACTAGGTTACATACTTAAGATACCATGAGTTTAAAACATTTGTTCAAAGTTACAATGAAAGTGTTTTTTTTTTTTTTTTTTTTTAAATGCAAAGGATAAGGAAAGAAGTGCTAGTTGAAGTGCTTCCTGAATAAGTAGGTCTTCAACCGCCGCTTGAAAATAGCCAGTGACTCGGCTGTCCGGAGCTCTATGGGAAGTTCATTCCACCACCTTGGTGCCAGTACAGAGAAGAGTCTTGTAGTATACTTGCCTCTTACCCTGAGAGATGGTGGAACCAGTCGAGCAGTGCTGGTAGATCGGAGGTTACGGGGTGCAGTGCGAGGAATGATGAGGGCTTTGAGGTAAGAGGGGGCTGGTCCATTTTTGGCTTTGTAGGCCAGCATCAGTGTTTTGAACCGGATGCATGCAGCTACCGGAAGCCAGTGGAGGGATCGCAGTAGCGGGGTGGTATGCGAGAACTTTGGCAGGTTGAAAACAAGCCGGGCAGCTGCATTTTGGATCATTTGCAGAGACCAAATAGACCTTAATCGTCAAAAAGGTCCTGCCACGATCGACAAGGCCCTGTAAAAAACCCAGAATATCAGTGACTGAGCAGAGATATGAGACGAGCTGGTGCTCCTCGCACCACGCCTCAAACACACGCCCTTTGCAATCATAGAGAGATCGTGTGGAAGGGGCCCTGGCACTCTGAATTGTGGCGATAACACAGGGGGGAAGCCCCAGCATGCTCAAATTAGCTCTCTCACGGGCCAGGCCCAGAGAGCCACCCTGCCCAGGTGAGGATGAAAAATCTCCCCGTTCGCCTGGGCCAGGAGGTCCGTATGCAATGGGAGGGGCCACGGCTCTGCATACAGAAGAGGAATTATCTCCGCTAGCCAAGGTGCCTCGGGCCACCTGGGAGCTATGAGGATCAGAGATAAACCCTGCACCGTGACCCTGGCCAAGGTCGGGGATATCAGGCAGAGCGGAGGGAAAGGGTAGAGCAGCGTGCTGGGCCATGGATGAGCCAGAGCGTCCACGCTGAGGGGGGCGTCCTCGCCCAAAGTGAGAAGAACATAGGACAGTGGGCGTTTTCACGCGTTGCGAAGAGATCAATGACAGCCTGGTCAAACCTCTCCCAGAGCAGCCCCACTATCTGGGGGTGGAGCCTCCACTCTCCGTACAGAGGGTTCCCCCTCGACAGGAGGTCTGCACCCCTGTTCAAAAGGCCCGGGACGTGAGTCGCCCGTAACAACAGAAAACAACGCGCGCTCCACACCAACAGTTTGTGAGCCAGAGCGTGAAGCCTGGAGGAGCGCATGCCACCTTGACGATTGATATATACTACAGCTGTCATATTGTCGCAGCGTACCAGCACATGATGTCCCCGCAGGCAGGGTGAGAAATGCATCAGAGCTTTCCACACAGTGAGGAGCTCCAAGTAGTTTATATGGGCTGAGCGAAGTGAGATCGGCCACACACCGTTCACTGATCTGCCCTCTTGTGTGGCTCCCCACCCTGTCAAGGAGGCATCCATCGTGACCACTTTCCGCATCATGACTGCCCCGATAGGGGTCCCATGTGCGTAAAACTCCGCAGCTCTCCAGTGGCGCAGTGCGGCCATGCACGCGCGTGTCACAGAGACAAAGCAGCAAAGATCGCGTAACGGGCTGAGATGAAGGGACAAAATCCACTCCATGAAAGCCCTCATTCTCAGAAGACCTAGAGGGAAGACATGGACAGCCGAAGCCATAAGACCCTGTAATCTGAGATGTGCGATACTGTATCCGCGCCCCTTCCCTGAACCGCGATAGACAGTTCATGAGTGAAGAGACGCGCCCCCGCACGAGGCGCACACGCGTCGTGGCGGAATTCAGCTCCAGACCCAAGAATATGACTTCCTGAGTGGGAGTGAAATTGCTCTTTAACACATTGACTCTGAAACCGAGCACAGCGATGTGTGAGAGCACACGGGCAGTAATTTGAATCAGATTCTCTTTCGAATCAGCTATAATAAGCCAATCGTCTATGTAAGTCAGGATCCTGAGACCCGCTACTCTCAGCGGCACAAGTCCCGCCTCCACCCACAGACAGAACGTTTGCGGACTCAGCGCGAGCCCGAACGGAAGGACTGTGAATTCGTAACATATGCCTTGGTAGGTGAAACAAAGGAATTTTGTGTGTGGAGGATAGATGCTTATGTCGAAAAAAGCATCGCTCAGTTCGATCGAGCAAAACCAATCGTTCCGCTTTATCGAACGTATGAGAGAGCCGTGTGTTAACTTTCTGAAGTTGTATTTCCGTAAAGGTCTGTTCAACACTCTGAAATCCAGAATAGGACGGAGAGATCCGTCCTTCTTTTGGACCAGAAAATAACGAGAATAAAACCCTTGATTGCTTAGATGCGCGAGCACAACTCGAATCGCTCCCTTCTCGAGAAGAAATGAGATCTCGTCTTTCAGAATGTGGGCGGAGCCCTGGTGCGTTGAACCGCGGGGGTGATTGGACAAACTGAAGTCTGTAACCCCTCGTGACTGTGTGAATCACCCAAACAGGGGCCGAGACAGACAGTTAGGCTGTCACTCCCGAGCGTCCCTACACGGGTAGGCGGGACGTCGGGGGCCGGTCTGGCCGGACCATTCATTGATGCCGCGACGGCGCCCTCCAGTGGCCAAAACAGAGACGTTTTCAGAATTTTTTTGTGAAAAACTGGGGCCGTAGCCTTTATTGAACATGTGAGAGGTGTGAGAAGGGGGGGTGTTTGGTGACACTGCTTCTGCACTCAATCCCACAACGTCCCCACTGGGACCGGGGAATGCACTCTAGTCGACACGGGGAATGGTGAAGCCTGTGTGGAACAAAGGATGACCCTCGCCAGCGAGGGGGGGCTGACCTCACTAAAGGAGACCCTCTGTCTATTGGACGGGTGAACCTGGAGGGTAGAACAGGTGTCCGGAGGGCTGGCCGCGCATGAACGTGGACTGAAGACCCCCAGAGGCCAAACATCAGGTCGATGTTTCCCACGGGGTTTGTTGGACCTGCCAGCGTAGTGGGACTGGCATCCAGCAGCAGGAGGCAGACAACAGCAGGGAGACATTGAGAGCTCGAATGGAAGGAGCTGAGGCTTTATATGATGCCTGATGGATTGATGCGGAGAAATGATCCATCTTGCCGTGGAGGACGGGCTTGGGTGGGGTGAGCATCCTGCCCTGGGATGGGTTAAGGTGTCTGGTGATGGAAGGCTCGATCACGGGGGGATCGCCCATGCCATCAAACTTACCATCAACAAAGCTTACCATCAAACACATCCCTCTCCTGATCTGAAGCGTTCAGGAGAGCCGGCCATTCAATGTTGAGGCGCGCGGCAGCGTGTTCGCAAAGCTCCAACAGCACCGATTGAGGTGGGGCGGGGGGAGCCTGAGGGGCCGCGGAAGACGGGATGGCTTCCTCGTCATCCGAGCCCTCGAGAAGGCCCGCCTCAGCCTCATCCCCGGAACCTGCCGGTGGAAGCGGTCGTCGGCCGGTAATAAATCCTCAAACAGGGAAGGACACATGTCGGCCCAGTCAGAGGAAACCGCACCGCGGGAGGCCCCCGGGAGCGCGGCGGCGGCGCCTTTTTCCCCCTCCGAGTCGGACAGCTCGAAGTCGACACACTGGGAAGTGGCCGTCTTGAGCCTGCAACGCAGGAGCTTTTTCGGGAGCACCAGGCAATGGCTACAGTTATCCGGCAGATCAATAGCCTCTTGCGCATGCTTGAGACCCGTGCAGACAATGCAGAAGGGATGGGAATCCCTCGCGGCGATAAGCGCACCACACGCGGCTGGGCAGGCTCGCGATAGGTTGTCCACCGGTGTAGTCGGAGCCGCTTTGGAGAGCGCCATAGGAAGGGAAAAAAAGGCAAAAAAGCAGGCGGGCAGCCTACAGAAAAAAAAGGGGGGTTGCGAGCGTGGGCGGCTCGCAGAGCTAACCTGGCTGAGGACGAGCACGTCTGGCGGAGGCTGATAAAGCGATATGTCCTCCTGAAGACAGAAAGTGCAGTCCAAAAAAACCAAGTCGCGAGAAGCAAAAGTGAACTGAGGAAAGGCAGCGCATGCAGGTGCATTATGCATTTGGGTTACCTTACCTGCCTTTGGCACGCGCTCCTGTCTGTCAAGCCAGACTTGGTGCAATTGGATGCTTCTGTAGAGGTCAGGAACGGATGCCCTTCCCATAGGTGGATCTCGAACACGAGATGATGAAAGAGAACAGGTTTTGTGTATTTTTACTGTGCCCTGAAAACAGATGTATTCAAGAAGTTTCTGTCCTAGCTGATTAGTTAATGTCCTCCTGAAGGATTGCGAATTTCCAGTTTTAATTAGTGCAGTTTTTATGCTTTGTGTTCTATTGTGGTTGAAGTGGACACAGCTGGACTGTTTCATTTTGTCGGCATGTGATTGGGTTTTCTGTCTCTTCCTTTTCCTTTAACACTTGCTTGTAATTTTCTTTTATCATTTTGGCAATATAATTATTGTTTTAGAAACCATGTTCATTTTCTGCTTCACTGTCAAATAAGTCTACAAGTGAAGTGAGAAATGTTGGTCAGTGAACTGAATTTCTGAAATTGAACTTAATTTGAATTGAATTAGAATTGATCTGTGGTGCATATGGTATACAAGTCCAGTATGACACTAAGGTGCTTAGCTACTTAGTTTAATGCATATGGACACACAGCTAGTCATTTGTCATTTGTGAATCACCTCAGCAAAGCGATTCAACTCTCGTGATGAAGGCCAGTTTGCTTTTGTTTGAATGGTCCTCAGTCAATGAACACCCGCAGTGTCAAGGCCCCATGCAGCTTTCTCCACCATTAGGAAACTCCATTTATCAGCCCAAGCTTTTTTAACCTTATCCCAGAAATGTGATCCTGAAGACCCCTGCAACCATAAGCCACAGATATCGCCTCCACAATCTAGTGGAATAGCCGCTGTCGAGATAACGGCTTCCCTGTGTGAGGAGTAGCCCAGGACACAAACAGCTGTTCACAAGTTCTGAAACCAGCTGTCCTGTCCACATACACATGAAGAGTCCGCACCGGGCATAATGTATGAAGTCTTCGCTCCTCCGGAGAAGAAAACGGTGGAGGCTGAAAAGCCGCCAGTTCGGTAGACGGACACCTATATGTCGACTCCAAAACCTTGGGCACAAAAGCAGGGTTAGGAAGAAAAGTGACTTTAGTGAGCCCCGGAACGAATTTTAAGCAAGACGGGCTAACCGACAAAGCATGTAAATCACTCACACGCTTGGCTGTCACCAAAGCCAGGAGCAGTGCCTTCTTAAGAGAGAGATACTTAAGACTCACTGCCTCTATTGGCTCGAAAGGATGTCGAGACAAGGCTTCTAAGATGATGGGCAAATCCCACAAAGGAACCAACCGCCTAGACACCGGCCGTAAGCGGCACGCCCCCTTCATAAAACGACTTATTAAAGGGTGCTGGCCTGCCGACTTGTCACCAAAACCTACATGGCAGGCTGAAATAGCTGCCAGGTACACCTTAATGGTGGAGAAAGCCTTCCTTTTATCAAGCAGATCTTGGAGGAAGCATAATATATCCCTAACAGAGCACTGAAAAGGGATAATCACTCTCCGCCCACACCATTCTTCAATCACACGCCATATATTGCTATAAAGAGCGCGGGTAGAGGAGGCTCTCGCACTCTGTATAGTATGTATAACTGACAAGGGCAAGCCCGCCGCATTCAGATTCCACCTCTCACGGGCCAAGGCCAGAGGGCTAACATGTCCGGATGAGGATGGTAAATTTCCCCTCCCGCCTGAGACAGAAGGTCCCTCCATGTGGGGAGGGGCCATGGCTGCCCGACAATAGTTGGACTATCTCCGCCACCCAATGTCGGGATGGCCAGCGTGGGGCTATCAGAATCAATGACAGGCACTGCTCCCTCACTCTGGCTAAAGTGGGGGAGATTAAGCTCAGAGGGTGAAATGCATACAGAAGCACGTCCGGCCACCGATGGGCCAGAGCATCCACACCCAACGGTGCATTTTCGTCCACCAGAGAGAAATACAGAGGGCAATGAGCGTTTTCTTGCGAGGCGAAGAGATCGACGGCAGCCTGACCGTACCTCTGCCATACCTGGCTCACCACTTGAGGATGGAGTTTCCACTCCCCGTAAAGGGGATTTCCCCTGGACAGTAAGTCTGCCCCTCTGTTCAAGATCCCCGGGAACGTGAGTCGCCCGGAAAGACAGAAGCCGTGTGTCGCTATACACGATCAGCTTTGTCGCCAACCGATGCAGCCGAAGGGAGCGTGTGCCCCCCTGACGGTTGATGTAAGCAACCACTGTGGTGTTGTCTGTTTTCACTAAAACATGCCGACCACTGAGGAAACTCAGAAAATGTTTCAGTGCCAGCCACACCGCCAATAGCTCCAAATAATTTATATGTTCGTGCATCAGCTGTGGCAGCCACGTGCCGTTCACAGCCCTGCCCATTAGGGTTGCTCCCCAAACCTTTAAGGACGCGTCCGTTGTCATAGTTACTCTCGATGACACCGCCCCCAAGGGAATCCCCGATCTGAGCGTCACAGGGGCTTTCCAGTGTCTGAGCACTTCGACGCACGCATGATTGACTCTCACCGGTCGGCTGAGATGCCGGCGAGAGCACAGACGCAAGCGCGTGATCCAGCGCTGAAAATCCCTCATTTTGAGTAGCCCCAAACGAACCACCACGACCACCGAAGCCATAAGCCCCAGCATTCGTAAGCACAGCTTATACGGGACCACTCGTCCCCTCTGAAAACGAGCGAGACATTGTGTGAAAGACGCTACTCTCTCTTCCGTCAATGTGACTCGATACGACAGGGAGTCCAAGTTGAGCCCTAAATACTCTGTATGTTGAGAGGGCACCAGCCGGCTCTTCACCATATTTATCCTGAAACCGTCTATGTAATCGTCTATGTAAGACAATATCCTTATGCCCTTGTCCCTCAACGGGAACAGGGCTGCCTCCACACATTTGGTAAAAACCCTCGGAGCTAATGACAGCCCGAACGGTATAGTCTGAAATTCGTATGCTGTGCCCCGGTATGGAAACCTGAGGAATTTCCTGTGAGAGGGATAAATATCTATGTGAAAATACGCGTCCGCCAGATCTATCGTCACAAACCAATCGCCCGGACGAATCGATCGACACAGCACCTTGTGTGTCAGCATCTTGAATGAATACTTTCTGAGGTGCCTGTTTAATACACGCAGATCCAAAATGGGACGGAGGGCTGCGCCGCCCTTCTTTGAAACTACGAAATAACGGGAATAGAAGCCCTGACGCCCCCCCGTACCACTCTGATTGCCTGCTTGTGCAGGAGGGTTTCGATTTCGGCCGTCAACACATGGGCCAATTCTCCCTCAGCCACCGACATGACCAGCCCGTTGAAATGAGGCGGTTTCATGGCAAATTGGAGCCTGTATCCCCGTGAAACTGTTGCTAAAACCCACGGGTGAACCACGCATGCGTGCCAGCTGGCTACGCGGGTCGAGAGAAGGCCCCCGTACACTTCCGCCCCGCCATCGTCGTGCAGTGATGACGTCATCACATGCGCTGAGCGGGCTCCCACTGACGGGGAAGTGAGCACTGCCCCCAGCAGTGGAACTGGGGGAGTAACTTTCATGTCTTTGCATTTTCCGGGATTTTTTAAACATATCGCCCTCGGCTGTTTGCCTGGCTGCGATAGTGCGACATTTATTGTCATGTGTCTTGAACTTGGGGAGCATGTTTTAATGTCAATTCCCCTGTGTGTGTGAGTGCTTGGTGACACTGCACATGGCTCTGACCTCCCTCTCTTCGCTGAACTGGAGGAGAGCGAACATAATGAGCCCCTAACAAACTCAGAACAGAAGGGCTGAACTCCCGCCTTCTTATCTTCACCGGCGGAGAGAGAAGGACCGGGGAAAAACTGTGCGCCAGGTCGCACGCTTCTTCTTCCTTTCCTCGGGGTGGGGCGGACGGTTCCTAGCTGCCGTGGCCGCAAAAGAATGCTTTCCTCAAGGTCCAGAGCCATCCGGACGCGTTCGCTGACCGACCTGTCCGCCGTGAGCAGCTCTCACAGCTCTCGCGGTCATCGGCCTCTCTCTCGATGCTGGGGCTGATGCGAAGCCCTGCCGCGTAGGCTGAGAGGGCGGTCGCTCCGCCTTCTTGCGTGGCAAACAGAGGTGAAAAGCCTCATCCTCCTGTTTCCTGAGGGTGCTGGTTTCTCTCATTTTCTCGAGAGCGGGCCCGAATAAGCCCTTAATCGGGTCGTAAGGGGCTCCAAAATCTCCTCCAAAATCTCCGCTTGATATGCCGACAGTAAAGTCACAGCATTCAGCGAACATACGGACTGCCCCACGTACTTGTACATCCTCTGAAAAGTCGCAGCGGTCAAACGGTCCGTCTTGCTCGGCAGTGAAAACTGCGATGAGGAGGAAACAGATGGTCGATTCGGGTGGAGGTGATACGCCACCAAAGGCTCCACTGCTGGGTGTCCGGCCAACCCCAGCTCCTCCATCCCCTGAATTTCCAACATCGAGTGTCCCTTGGTGGGGAGCTTACTCTTAAAGGGGCTAGACCAATACCGAGACACCTCTTTCATGCACGCAGGCATGGCAGGCAAGAGCTGTCTCGCTGCAGAGTGGGTCGGCGGCAGCCTTTTCCCATCGTAGAGGTCTCTCACAGCACCCTCAGCAGCTTTGGCGGCTGGCCAGGTCAGGCCCAGCTTCGTCGCGGCCCGTTTGCACACTTCGTGCAGGCTGCTGTCAGCAGGGGGGGCTGAATCGGTCGTGCTAGGCGGTCTAGACTGTTGAACTGGGAAGGGGGAAATGTCTTCCTCCTCTTCGTCGTCCATGCCTAGATCAAGGAGGTCAGAGTTATCATTGCCATCTGCGTCCTCGTCCCCCAGTTCGTCATCCACCTGCATGAGCAGGCCATCGAACCGCGGAGGCATGTCCGGGGACTCGGCTTCCATCATGTCCGCCCAGCTCTTGCTAGCTCGCGGCGGATGGGCCATATCTGTCGAGGCAGCTTCAGACAGGCAAGGGTCCTGCTGGTTAGCCACCGACACTTTCAGCCTCCTTTCCAAGATTTTCACCGGCAATGACGCACAGTGAGCGCATGTCTGCGGGTCCGCTAGCGACGTCTGAACGTGCTTCGGGCCCATACACACAATGCACATAGGAAGAAAGCGCGAATGACGTAGACAGGGGTCGACCTGGCTGATAAAGACAGGGCGGAGTCTGGTCGCAGGTCGACCTGTCTGTCAAAGACAGACATGGTGTCATAAGAGCTTCCGTAGTTGGTCACGCCCAAAGCGATTCCCATAGTGAAACACGGAGCGAAGTTAGAAAAAGAACTAGTTCTACTAGTGATTGGTGTTTGAATGCTTTCAGCTGTGTTCAGAATTCCTGACATACCATGCATTTTGTTTCACTAAGCTTGTGCTTAATTACCTATTTGTACCTCGTACCTAAAAGCTCACCTCAAAGCTCACACATGCACATGGTCACACCAAGGTTAACGCCCATTAGCTCCTCGGGTCAGTCGTCTAAAGCAGTGGTCCCCAACCCCCGGGCCGCAGACCGATACCTGGTCCGTGGACCAAATAGTACTGGGACGCCCAAGGAACATTAAATGATTTCCATGTTATTTACTGTGGTGTATTTCTCTCGGGTTTGTGCGACTTTCCATGGACGAGAGGTTAACCGGGAGACGTCACCTAAAGCCGCACCAATACCGCACATGCGCAAAATACCGTGATATCGGGGCAGTTTTAGGTGACGTCTGGGGCTAAGTGGCTGCAAGTGGCAGTGGCGTTGTAGCTTTGGTGGATAGAAGGTGTGTATCGCTCTTCTCTCTGTTCACCTGTACTTTGTCATGTTTAACAGTGCTTGGTGTACGTGTATATAGTGTTTGCTCAAATTTAACCCACAAATTAGCAGAAATGAGTATGAAACAGACGTTGTTAGAAAGTTAGAAACTCTGCCGGTGTTCTGGATTAAAGTCATGGCGGAATACCCTGAGTTTGCCACCACAGCACTTAAATCCCTATTGTCATTTCCAACATGCTATCTGTGTTGAAGCGGGGTTTTCTGCAGTGACGGCAACCAAAACAAAACAACAGAATAAACTGGACATGAGCAACACACTTCGGGTGTCATTGTCTCTTATTACCCCAAATGGAACCGTCTCGTGGCAAAGAAACAAGCTCAGGGTTCTCATTGATTAAGCGTTGTAATGAGTTAAAAAGGCATGTTTAAATAGAATTAAATTAAAATTATTAATTTTAATTTAATTGTATAGCCCCCACCACCACCCCAGCGGGCCGCAGTAAAATTATCAAACATTGACCGGTCCGCGGCGAAAAAAAGGTTGGGGACCACTGGTCTAAAGTGCCGACAGTTCAGTGAGAGCAATTACTAGTCATGTGCTGGTATTTGCTCTTTCTGTCATAAGCCTGCCATAATCTGTGGTGATTGTCAAGCATTCATGAGGTCTTTGAGAAGGGATTGTTGCCTGAGAGCTGTAAATTCTTTCTATGGTTCTCATGTTAGAAACAGGATTTTGACTCTTGTACCAAATCTATGGAAAATGTAAATGAAATGTAAATGAAAATGGCCATAGTACTATGGGTAATGCAATTAGCATTCCACATCTAACTTGTCTCTGTGATTTGTAAATATGAATCATAGCATATGAGAAATATGAAGTGCTGTGTGTGTTCTTTCTGTCTGGGTCCTGTAATAGAAAAAGTTTGTGAATAACAAAAATGAACATTGAACATTCTTTACCAATACACACACACCTGAAATTAGGAACAGCAAGGGTAACAAAGGGGGACTGAACTGTTTTCCAAACTGCACCCTAAGCCTAAAAGATAAGCACTTTGCAGATGTATGGGAAATGACAGTGTGACCCTTGCCCTGCCTGTGAAATGACAAGATTAGAGGATGACAAGACCAGTGGAAGAGGCCACACGGACACATTATTATGAACCTTGGGTCCAGCATCTTGTATAAATAGAGAACTGCTTTACAAGCAAACTAACTCACTCTGTTCAGACTTAGGTCGGGACAGACTGACTTCACACTTGCAAATGTATTGAATAAATATGTTTGATACTCCACAGGATTCTGCTACGTTCTTCTCTGCAACTTAGGAAAAGTTTACTTGAACTATTATTTCTGATTATTAGAATAGAATTTCCTCCACAGTCCACAAAACAGGAAGTGGATAATTCACGCTTTCTTGCAAATATGGAGCAATAAAGTGAAAAATGGGAGTGAAAAATTTAATGTTAAACCTTTCTTAACTTTGTCATGTTGCTTGACATGCCCACATCTAGCTGGCAATGGTCAAAGTCACTCATGTTCCCAGAAATCAGCAGCTCTTATTGGAAAAACGAATGATGATGGATCCCTTTTTTCAGTGTCACTGTATGGTTTCTTGCACATTACCCGTCATATACAGAACACCTGCAAAACCTGTTTCTTTTCTCCATTTTTGGTATGCATCTACTCAAATGGAAGGTTTAAGGGAAGGTGTGCCACAAATATGTTGACAAGAATCTATTTCCTGTCTGTGTGAATTCTTTTCATTCATCCTCGGGAAAGAATAAAATGTCTGTTACGAATCGAGTGGTCAAAGTCACTCATGTTCCCAGAAATCAGCAGCTCTTATTGGAAAAACGAGTGATGATGGAGCCCTTTTTTCAGCCCTGCTAAAAAAAACAGCATTGCTGGTCCAGCATAAGGTATGTTTTGCATGCTGGGACCAGCTTGGGATGGTGGTATGCTGGTCTAGCATTAGGTGCTGGTTGCTGGTGTGCTGGCCGACCAGCCTGGGATGCTGGTGTGCTGGCCAACCAGCTTGGGATGGTGGTATGCTGGTCCAGACTTAGGTGCTGGTTGCTGGTGTGCTGGCCGACCAGCCTGGGATGCTGGTGTGCTGGTCAACATATGTTGTCTATGATGCTAGTATAATCCCAGCAAGACCACAACAAAACCCATTTGTTACATATCACATTTCTTAGTGCATATTCATAGTTAAATAAATACCAAGACAATTTTCTAGACAATTGCAAATCAGTTTTTAATAAAGAAAAACATTCTGGATATTCCTATCATTTACATGCCTTTCTTATATATATATATATATATATATATATATATATATATATATATATATATATATATATATATATATACACACACACATACACATACACGCATTATATAAGTTTGTTTAAAATATTTATTGGACAATGACATTTGCCATCACACTGTAATATACACACGTGCTCAAATAACATAATATAACCTTTACAACACACATTTTTGGTCTTAGCTTCCGCTCTCTCTTTTCGCGAGTAACAAGTAGTATGTGGTGCCGATGACCATGTTTTTTAAGAGGTGCTACCCGGAGTCAATTCCTGCTCTATGTCTTCTTTATTCTCTGAAAAATTATAGAAACAAAATAAGAAAAAAAAACTATATATCACTCATTTGTTTATATTGTGTAGTGAACGAGTTACGATAAAACAGCTACTGCTTAAGTTACATACCTTTAAGCATTAGTATGTATGCCCTGAAGAAGTCTTGCTTCCATCGTACCCAATAAACCTGAGTTTGGTCAAACATGTCATAGTTAAAGTCCTTAATTTCGATAGTTAAAACAACTGCCGTGCAGCCGTCATCCAGGTACCTCACGTATGCAAACATTCTGATTCCCAGTGATCAGCAGATTCGTCGTGTAGAAGCAGAAGCTTTTTATTTACCCCAAAACAAAATCCTAATTACGGTGGCAAAAACATGATGATCTGGAACACGTGCACTTATACTAATTTCGATAAACACTGTAAGGTATATAATGTAGTCGAAAACATTGCGAGATTTATTTTTGGAAAGTGCAGGAACTTCATTTACCTTCGTGAACATAGTTGCATTAAAGGTTGCATAGCCACGCTGATGCTGGGAAATATCTCTTCACGCTTTACTAAAAAAACAGACAAACAACTTAACTACTTCTTAATTGAGACAAATGGATTATATATATACCAAAAGAGGGAGAAAAAGAAATAACACACTTGTAATGAAATAGATTCAAACATATATTGTGTTATCTTATATTAATGTGTTACATAGAAACATACACAAGCAAAAACAAAGGTTGTTCCCATGAAGCTCATTCCAGCAAGATCATACTGGTTAACCAGCTACACCAGCCCCGTTTTGCTTGATAACACCATGACTATGCTGGCCACCTATCTATACCAGCATTATACCATCACTATACCAGCATGAACCAGTAAAAACCAGCCTGGACCAGCATGGAATTCATGCTGGTTTATGCTGGATTTTTCAGCAGGGAGTGTTACTATATGTTTTTTTGCACATTACCCTCATATACAGAAAACCTGCAAAACCTGTTTCTTTTCTCCATTTTTGGTATGCATCTACTCAAATGGAAGGTTTAAGGGAAAGTGTGCCACAAATATGTTGACAAGAATCTATTTCCTGTCAGTGTGTGAATTCTTTTCATTCATCCTCTGGAATGAATAAAATGTCTGTTACGAATCGAAGCCTGTCACTCTGGACATATCACCTTTGAGTCAGATATTTTCCTAATGAATAAAGACATAACCTTTGTGTGGAAGGAATGGAATTACTATAATTTGGCTTGAAGACCTACTTAAAATTGTTCGTTATTAGTACATCAGAGAAATATTTACCCTTTTTACCACCTTGGCCAACAGAGAATTAAGTACTTGTAAGGTCAGGTTTTTGTCTTAAGGTTTTTTGTGAGTTATGGGTGCTCTTGAAACATGATTGTTAGTTATCATGGAGTGCCTTGTTAGTTTAGATTCCGACCTTCACCTTTGACCTGATGCTCTCGCTTATCATTAACTTTTAAAACCATTCCATTTCTGCATCTAGTGATTTTGTTTAGCAAAATGTGAATATATATATATATATATATATATATATATATATATATATATATATAATAAAATTCTGCTAATGAAAGGATTTTGTGTTTGTATTTTTTCCACACCAAGCCACGCCCCTCCATAAGCCCCTCCCCATAAATCTCACTCTAAGGTGAACTCAAAAGTTGGCAACCATGTAATTTATTCGGTCGTTCGGTATAACCGCTTTTCTAACCGTTGCGGTGCTAGCTGGAGTTAGCATTTTTAAGACCGGGTTTTCTACGTCGTACGAATTCTTATAGTGCGAATAAAACCTAAATATTTATTTACTTGTATTCCAGCTTTTTAGTTTACAATGGCGACGCCCACCCCGCCAAACCGCAGAGCGAGCAGCGGGACCCCTCTGAGCACCACCAGGATCACCAGACTGCAGGAGAAAGATGATCTCTGCAACCTCAACGACCGCCTGGCCAAATATATCGACAAAGTCAGGAGTCTCGAGTCAGAGAACAGTGTTCTTCGCCTACAGATTTCTGAAAAGGAAGAGGTGAGCCAGGAGCTGACCGTCTTCAAGTCTCTGTATGAGGACAAGCTCACAGACGCGCGACGCTCTTTAGACGACACCACTAAAGAACGAGCCAGGCTTCAGAGCGAGCTGGGACAACTCCGAACCGAGCATGATCAACTCCTGCAGAAGTGAGTCAACTCGCTTGTGCATGAGTTTTGTTTTTTTTTTTTTTTTTTTAACCCATGATGTCTTACACCTGCTGCTATGAGCATCCTCAGGCATGAAAACAGGTTTTGTGTATTTTTACTGTGCCCTGAAAACAGATGTATTCAAGAAGTTTCTGTCCTAGCTGATTAGTTAATATGTCCTGCAGAAGGATTGCGAATTTCCAGTTTTAATTAGTGCAGTTTTTATGCTTTGTGTTCTATTGTGGTTGAAGTGGACACAGCGAGAGTGTTTCATTTTGTCGGCATGTGATTGGGGTTTGTGTGTCTTCCTTTTCCTTTAACACTTGCTTGTAATTTTCTTTTATCATTTTGGCAATATAATTATTGCTTTAGAAAGAAAACATGTTCATTTTCTGCTTCACTGTCAAATAAGTCTACAAGTGAAGTGAGAAATGTTGGTCAGTGAACTGAATTTCTGAAATTGAACTTAATTTGAATTGAATTAGAATTGATCTGTGGTGCATATGATATACAAGTCCAGTATGACACTAAGGCGCTAAGGTGTTTAATGCATAATGTTGACAAGAATCTATTTCCTGCCTGTGTGAATTCTTTTCATTCATCCTCTGGAATGAATAAAATGTCTGTTACGAATCGAAGCCTGTCACTCTGGACATATCACCTTTTGAGTCAGATATTTTCCTAATGAAAAAAAACCATAACATTAACTTTTACATTAACAGATATTTTCCTAATGAATAAAGACATAACAACATTTGTGTGGAAGGAATGGAATTACTATAATTTGGCTTGAAGACCTACTTAAAATTTTTCATTATTAGTACATCAGAGAAATATTTGGATTTAGATATTATTGCCCTTTTTACCACCTTGGCCAACAGAGAATTAAGTACTTGTAAGGTCAGGTTTTTGTCTTAAGGTTTTTTTGTGAGTTATGGGTGCTCTTGAAACATGATTGTTAGTTATCATGGAGTGCCTTGTTAGTTTAGGTTCCGACCTTCACCTTTGACCTGATGTTCTCGCTTATCATTAACATTTAAAACCATTCCATTTCTGCAGCTAGTGATTTTGTTTAAAAAAAAGTGCCCTCATGTCTTTATTTACTGATATGCTGTGTCTTTGGTTGTAGCTATTCTAAAAAGGATGCAGACCTGGCTGGATGTCAGGCCCGGCTGAAGGATATGGAGGCATCATTGAAAACTAAGGAGGCCAGTCTGGCCACAGCCTATTCTGAGAAGGAAAGCCTTGAGGTCATGCTAGCAGATCTGCATGCCCAGATCCAGGAGGTACACTTTTCCTTTTACCTTATATTTCCTTTCTTTTCTTTTTTTTTTGCAATTGTATTAATTCTGACATGTGAGCTCCTAGTTAATGTCACTTTCACATCTGTTGTGTTTAGCTGGAGGCCGGACTGATTTCAGCTAAGAAGCAGCTGGGAGATGAGACTCTGCAGAGGGTGGATGTGGAGAACCGCTACCAGAGCCTGGTGGAGGAACTTGAGTTCCACAAACACATGTTCGAAGTGGTAAACAAGGTTTTAGTTTTTGAACCCAATTTCCCATTTCTACTTTTCCCTTTCCCCATTAGCATACTTTTCATTACTTTAATATTTTGATGATTTTTTTTGTCTAGTCGTTTATTTTTCATTAAAAACTTTATTATGAACCGGATCCAAGAATCATAATGACTCAGACATTTGTTGCATTTTTTTGACTTGGCTCAGTCTGACATGCAATTGGTTCAAATGGCATCTTGATGCCTTAGCAGTATGAATAAATTCACAGCCAACAGGATGTTCATGGTCCTGAAAATGTGCTATGCTGCAGACAGATAACATGAACTAAATGCATTGAAAGGAGTTAACAGATTGTAACTGCCCACACACCCAGGTGTTGAAAAGCTACCTAATAAAGCAGGTTGAATGATGGTACTGGCTAACCATTACCACAGAGCTGCAGCAATAAAAACACCACTAGACACGGTTTCTTTTTTTGCTGCTGGAGATGAGCTTACACCAGTGTAAAGAATTAGAAAAGTGTCCGCCGATTTAAAAACGTTGACGATACGGTTTCCTTTCTTGGGTGGGATTGTCGGGACATAGAGCCCGCCTCCAAGTGGACACATCGCAGGGTGACCGCCACACTTAGACTTTTGGTTAATGAAGACTGTTTTAGTTAGACTTAACTGATAACTTTATAATTACTTCATTATACATCGCTCCTTGGCATAGAGTCCCACGGTGAAGTTCCACCTTCCTCATATCACCTTATTTACCGGCATCACCTCCTATGTTTTCTAAATACACTAACATCCTGTTCACTAATTTCCCCTTATTTCCCTTATTTCCTTTTACCCATATGCTCATTTATGGATTTTCCTCCCCCTAGTTCCCAGGACCTAGGTCTGAGAACCAGGGTCTTCTTCATTCTACGTAACAATTTATGAGATAAGGTCTGGGAACCAAGGTCTTCTTCATTCTACATAAGTTATGAGCTAAGGTCTGGGAACCATGGTCTTCTCCATTCTACATAACAATTTATGAGCTAAGGTCTGGGACCCATGGTCTTCTCTCTCCCACCGTGGCATCTTCATCCTCCGATTCTGGCCCTCTGACTCAAGTGTGGTTATTTTATTCTCTAGTTATATATTATTTTAAGATTATTACAACATTTGGGGTTTATTCCCATGTGTCATATGACTCCAATCATAATTCCCTTAATGCATATCACTCTGCTTTTAAGGCATTCCTGGGTTCAGGGATTTTTCACAACAGGATAAATTCCTTTCCTTGAGTAGTCATCTTCACAAGATTTTGTGACTGTATTTCCTATGTATTCCGACTAGAAGTTTCAATGAAGCAAATGTGAATTTGTTTTCAATAAAATGTTCCAGCAACACAACCTGAGAAATCAAGCTCAAATCCTTGCCCAAGTATATGAGTATAGACTATTACTCATATAAGGTGTATGCATGTTTCCAAAAACAGTTGATCGTGTTCTGACAAAATAAAGGATTAGTCGTATATGGACATGTATGGCTATTGTAAAATATGCTGCACTGTGTTCCTTGCCTGGCTCACAGGAAATTAAGGAGACCCAGCGCAGGCATGAGACCCTTCTGGTTGAAGTGGACTCCGGTCGCCAGAGTGAGTACGAGTTCAAGCTTGCTCAGGCCCTGGCAGACATGAGGCAGCAGCATGATGATCATGTAAAACTCTACAAGGAAGAGATGGAGCGGATTCATCTTGACAAGGTGAGGCTCAGTAATTTTTCATGAATTTATAACTCATCCACTCGGTTAATCTGAACGGATGTCTGTCACTGTTTTCATAAGTATTTTTTGATTTTGTGTATAGATGTGTATAGGAATTATTAGAGCACGTATCATGACTTTTTAATTTGTTGAATGCAATAAGGGATGTCACACCTTGTGTTGCAATGTGCTCGCATGTAGTAGAAGTGATGAGTTCTAAAAGCATTTCAGTTTGCACCAAGAGTCTTGCTCAACTCAGGTTTTTTGCCATCCCTCTAACCAGGCCCGGCTCCACGGGGGGGCCCAGAGTGGGCCTGGCCCACCCAATCAGAGGCTTGGCCAAAACTCGCTCCACACCACATAACAGCCAATCACAAAATTGGTGCGATATTCAATTCAGCTCGAGATACGTTATTTTCTCATTTCTGCCCAACCCCCTTTTTCACAGACAGACTTAGCTCATTCATTCACATTCACGCAACCTTTGAGGTAAACGGACGTGCTTATAAAGCAATAAACGACAGTCACAGTAACTTTATTAGAACTGTTAGTGAACTTGATTAGCACTTGGTATCAGTCATGGTTGTGGCTTGAATATTCTGTAAATCGCGATGCATGCTTTTGTTTTCCGTGTCGTGTGTTCGGTGTTGCTTTCTCTGAAAATAACACGTTCGTTTCGACAGGTTTTCAAAACTGGAAAGCAGCATTACAACGTGACCGCGGTCTTCAAAAACATGCGTTCAGCCAAGCTCATTTACAAATGATTTTAGTTGATGTAAATAGTTATGTTAAAAGAATTGCCCCATTTATAAAATCTAAAGTTACTTAATTGATACAAGATCTGTTAAAGGGTCAAAAAAAATTACAAATGCAAAAAGAGAGAATTTAAAAATATACATGTTAACCCTTATATATATAGTTACTAAATAGTTCCAAAATATGTACAAAAAAAATTTAAAATGAAGAAAACACAACAACAACAAACAACCCTAACAATTGTCTTAAATATATGGTATTAAAACTATAGACATGAGAGATTAAAGCATTAGTGCCCCCCCCCCCCCCCCCCCCCCCCAAAAAAAATAAATTAAAAAAAAAAAAATTATAATAATCTGACCGGCCCACCTGGAATATCACTTGGCCCACCTTTCATTTCATATCTGGAGCCGGACCTGCCTCTAACCCCTGATTTTGCAAACGTGTGTTAAATCTGGTCCTACAGTGATCATCAATAAACACTAGAGTGGTTATAATGTCTTAAAATAATTGATTTAAAAATACTTTAAGACTAATTTACAAAGTCAAAATTTACTGTAAATATTGCAGATATTTGCAAATATTGAATATGACTATTTATGGGGTTTTTATTTATGTATTTAATTTTTTGTCAGTGAACTGTGACAGTGTGTGTGTATACATGCAACACTTTTTTTTTTTTTTTCTTCACACCTCCTGTGAATGTGTCCCACTTTTTTCCAGCCTCTCATAAGATGCTGTTTTTAGATCCTCTTTACATTAAGCTTAAGCTTTCTTTCCATGTGCTGGTTGTATTGAGCTATCCTTTGTGTGTTTTCAGCTGAAGAACATACAACTGTCTTCAGATATGTACAGCAGTGCAGCAAGCTTGGCACGAGAAGAGCTGAAGGAATCTATTATGAGAGTTGAGAGTCTGTCAGCTCAGCTGGCCAGCTTGCAGAAGGAGGTACATATTCCTTTAAACGCACTTATGATACTTTCATTATATTGATGGGGTGGGCTGTAAATGATGTATGTTTTATTGATTGGTAAAACAAAGGTTGTAAAAATTCTGACATGGTTTAAGTTCAATGTGCAAAACAGTGTGTCGGTGTTCTGCAGCTAGAATGAATTTCCTGTTTATTATGTACAGCTGCTTCAAGACTCCATAAGATTTACAAAGGTTTGTTAGTCTTCAAAAGAGCGGTCTGTCTAGCATCATTTTTCAAGTTTGGTGATTTTTTTTTTATTTGGTGTTATTTTCTCTTATTTCCAGAGATGTTTTGGTATTTTTATTTTATGCTTGATCAGTTTTAAAGGTGTGGGCTTCAAAATATGTGTTACTGGGCAGTTTAAAGATGCCTAAACAAGAAAACTACCATCATATTTTAATGTAGTGGATCAGATATTAAATTAGTCTGCATTTACACTTTTTGCTGACCAGAGCAAAACAGAGCTGCAAGTTGCTTTTTATGAAAAAGAAGCAGGCCATGTGTTTGTATCAACAGAATATTCCTTGTATTCTTGCTGGGAATAAAAAAGAAAAGCTAAATGGTTCTGTTAAATGTTTTTCAGAACTTCATTGACACATGAGTAGATAAATACTTGAACATCACTGTGATGTCTGTAATGTGCTTCAGCAGTGTAGGGCTTATTGTATTAGCCAGGAAAGAGAGACAGGAGTGACAGCAGCTGCACAGTAGGAGGAGTGAAACAGGAGCAGGTAAACGAGTGGAAAGAAGAGCAGTGTGGACAAGGGAGGTAGATGATAGATGGAAAAGTTGTGAATGTTTTTACAGGCAGGCTGCATGTGATCACTACTCCTAGGGTATGAATTTCAGTTATTTCTTGTCTGTCTTCTCTTTCCTTTCTCCTTTCTTCTCTCATGTCTTCTGTGTTTATTCGAATAGACACGTGGCTGGCAGGATCGCATCAATGACCTGGAGGCTGCTCTGGCCGATGAGAAGGTTCTGAGCCGCAAGATACTGGCTGATAAAGAGCAAGAGATCGCGGAGATCCGAGCCAAGATGGGGCAGAGGCTTGAAGAGTATGAGCAGCTGCTGGATGTCAAACTGGCCTTGGACATGGAGATCAATGCTTACAGATATCTACTGGAGGGCGAGGAGGAGAGGTAAAATTCTCATGCCCTTATGTTTATGCAGAATGTTTCAGAGCTGATGGAGTGTGGTAGGCTCACCTCCACTGAACATGTATAATTATTTTCCTTTCTTTTATGCTCTTTTCTTTAGATTGAAGGTTTCTCCACTTTCGTCACGGTCATCGTCTCCATCAGACTGGATGTAAATGGCAAGTTCATCCGTCTGCACAACTCCTCGGATCAGGTCAGAGACCACAAGGACATTTATTCATAATTATTCATACATTTCATGATACTTATGTAAGAGAACTCTTCCCTCAGCACGTAAGATGCAGTGTCTAGCCTTATGACCATATATAACCTGTTAGAATGATGGCAAAGCATGGTCGTGTTCACGAGAACATTTTTGTAACTTTGCTTCCTTTGAGTGTGCTACAGTCTTGGTGGAGTTTTCGGTATTCTCCTCATGTCCATCTGTTTCATCTGCATTTTACTGTTTCTTAATGTGTCTGGGTATAAATCGTGGCCGGTCCTGGGTGTATTCTTATTATCAGTGCAGAGTTCCCAGGATAGGCTTTGTATTCACAATCTTGACTCTCATAACTCCCTGAAAGTTTGTTTAATTATTTGCTAAAAATATGATGATTTTTATAAAAAGAAAATGTGAGCAGTCCATTAGGATTTTTGATGGGCAGTCCTAGTTTAGTGCTTTCCTGAAATGAATCAGATTCTATGTGTTTGTCCCTTTTTTTTACGTTTGTCCTTTTTTTTGTGTTGTGTTTTGTGTTGTCCTGAATGCAAAAAATAATCTTATTTTCGGTGTTCTGAAATTAACTTAAGAAGCTTTCTTTGGAAAGTTGTGGTTGGTTGTGTAAATTCACACAATTCTACACTTTCCTCTTGAATTCGGGATCGATTCTAGTTTTTGCATATCTGAAGAAATGTTGGTCCTCCTCTTCAGTGTACTGATTTGCACTAATGCTTTGACAGGGAGAACCACAAAGAGAGGGTGCCAAGAGAGGCTGCTTGATCATGTGAGAGCGGTAACACTACACATCACCCAACTTTTCCACTACAGCCAGGTTCAGCTGCCAACTCTACAACCACGTCAGAACTATTTTTGTATCACTTCTGTATAATAAACCAAGTTTTTTTTTTTTTTTTTTTCATTTCTCTTTGGTTTTAATGGATTGTAAACCTTTTTGCTACATTTCTATTTCAATTTTATATGTGAATTCATAAATGTTTCACAACTTTCTTTCTATGAACCAAAATCTAGCGATCAGTGGAGGACTGTAGTGAGACTGAGAGCTCTGTGGAAAGTAGGCAGCTTTTGCAAAATTACTTCAAAATTCCTTCAGGTGCTGTGATCTTACCTTAATTTGTGGATCTTCAAACATGGTATTTTAAGGGTCTCTTTATAGAAAAGTTATAATTTTATACTAGTTTTGTAGTTTTTAGTCAGTCACGTCTTGTGTATAAGCATCTGTTCCAATCTAGTAGTAATGGTGCTTCATCATCTTGCGTTTGTTCTGCTTGCCGGTGACTAAACACATTGTCAAATTTGTATTTGTGAAAAATGACTGTGTTCAGATACACTAAGGATTCAGAATACTCATCGTATCGTGAGTGTTTTGGCGATGAATAAAATGTGTCAAATTATATGTTTGCTACTGAATCCTTCAACAATGTTTTGTATTGATTTTTCTATAATACTAGCCATCACCAAACAACAAAAACTGTATCACCAAAAAGAAAACAAAATACAAAAACCCTCCAAACATGTTGATCAAAATAGCAGCAATTAAAATAAAACAAAACAGAAAATAATAATAATAAATAAAAATAGAAAATAACAATAAATTAAAAATTTGTCACACTCAGAACCTTGTTACATGCATCATCATATTTCCTAAGGAAATCAATTAAAGGTGCCCACATCTCCTCAAATTGCTGTACTTTCCCCTTGCAATGTATGTTAACTTCTCTAAAGTAACACACATTGCTATCTCCTTGATCCAAGAGTATGCAGAAGATATTTCAGTCTCTTTCCAGCTCAAAGCAATCATCCTCCTTGCCTGCAGAAGGCCAATGTCGAAAAGATTCCTCTGATTGTTATTGACAGAAAGATGATCTGGGCATATCCCCAGAATACAAAGTTTTGCAATGCACGGTATTTGAGTTTTTATGATGTTACTTAGGGTACTGACAACCATTTTCCAAAAATTGACCAATTTAGGGCACTCCCATACACAATGAATTAAAGTTCCCTTCTCAATTAAACATTTCACACACGTCTGGAATGTCCGGGGACCATTTGTTAAGCATTTCAGGGGTTATTTATGTCCTCATCAACCATTTATGTTGCAATAACTTCATTCTTGTGTTAATGGTCTGTATTTGAGCTCTTAAGCAGGCTCTTGACCACTCAGTTTCCTAGATATCCTCTTTAATGTCCAAACTCCAAGCCCTCATTCTATCTTTACCAGATTCCTTATCATATGAGATAAAGTGTAGCATATAATATAGAAATTTGCTGCTTCCCATGTCCATGTTTAATCATAATATTCTCCAGACAG
Organism: Tachysurus fulvidraco; assembly: GCF_022655615.1. Classification (NCBI taxonomy): domain Eukaryota; kingdom Metazoa; phylum Chordata; class Actinopteri; order Siluriformes; family Bagridae; genus Tachysurus; species Tachysurus fulvidraco. Next base: position 13,024,619 of record NC_062537.1, on the reverse strand, counting down.
GACAGCAGTGGTTCCCGATGGGCATCACAATATTTTGATGAAATAAAATGTTTCAATTGTAAATACTTAAAAAAATGCTTTTGAGGTATTGAATATTTCAGACTCAGGTCATTAAATGTTAACAGAATGCCTTTGTCATATAAATCCCCAGTGCATGCCTCTACCAGCCCAAGCCTTAAAACCGCCGTCTGCCCTGCCCGGAATGAACTTTGCATTACTCCAAATAGGAGAGAACTGAGAAATAGAAGGTGTATCGCCAATATGTTTGTGAGCTTTGAACCATATATCAATGGTATTCTTTAGGAAAGGATTTATTGTTTGTTTTTTCAAAGTCTTTGGGTCTGATGAATATAAGTATAATCTTAATGGGAGCTTAGATATTGTTTGTTCAATAGAAACCCAGGCTGGAGGAGACTGTGTGAGGAAGTAAAACAGCACATCGGAGCTGAGCGGCCCAGTAATACCACTCTAAACTCGGTGTCTGTAAACCACCCCGTCATATGGAAGATACAATAATCTAAGCCTAAGTCTAGGCTTTCTATTGTTCCAGATAAACATACAAAGAATCTTGTTCATTTCCTTTAAAAAATGATGTGGGAGTGATTGAAACAAGTATAAAAATTTCGGCAGAATTACCACTTAATCAAATTAATTCGGCCAATCATTGATATGGGCATTGTTGTCCATTTTTCAATTGATTCACATACTTCGCACATTAACGGATCGTAATTTGCTTTAACAAATTTATCAATTTGAGGGGTAATCTTAACTCCAAGATACGTAAATCCTTCTCTTGCATTAAAAAATGGCGATCCTATGACTGGATTACTTCTTTCCTCCTGGTTTAGGAAGAGTATGGAAGATTTTGTGTCATTAATATTATATCCCGAAAACTTACCAAACCTATTAATTAATTGTAATATTGCTGGAATGCTAGTTGATAACTTGGACAAGAAAAGTATCACATCATCTGCATATAGCGATATTCTATGTTCTTGGTCTCCGATAGTAATTCCTGACAGATTTGCTTCATTTCGAATAGATATGGCTAACGGCTCAATGGCCAAAACAAACAATAATGGGGATCACAATAAATGGCTCAATGGCCAAAACAAACAATAAAGGGCATCCCTGACAGGTTGATCTTTCTAGGGTTATTTGGCTTGATAGATTACTATTAGTCCTTATACATGCCACAGGTTCAGTGTATAGTAACTGAATCCATTTTAAAAACTTTCCCCCAATTCCATATCTCGGCAGTACATTGAACAAATAGGTCCATTCTATTCTATCAAATGCCTGTCTTGCATCTAAAGACAATAGTGCATTGTCTCTGGCATTATTATTACAGTGAATTATATTAAGGACACAAATGATGTTATGAAAGCCCTGATGGCTCTTTACAAATCCATTCTGATCATTATGCACTAAAAAAGGGACATATGGATCTAGTCTTTTAGCAAGAACCTTACATAATATTTTTGTGTCCAAATATTGGCCACAAAATTGGCCTGTATGATGAGCAATCAGTTGATGCTTTACCAGGTTTTAAAATAAGAGTTATTGTAGCAAGTCTTAAAGTTGGAGGTAGGCTACCAATATCAAATGATTTATTAAACAAATTCAGAAGCGGAGTTAACAACTGCTTCTGAAAAGTTTTGTAAAATTCTATAGGCAAGCCGTCTGGCCCGGGAACTTTACCTGAATTTACGTTTTTTATGGCTTGGAATAATTCTTGTTTAGTTATATCATTATCCAATTCTATCCTGGCCTCCTCAGTGAGTACTTGAAATTGAAGATGGTCAAGAAAAGCATCTCGGTCAACAAAGTCGGCAGAAGTGTCTGATCTATACAATGATTGATAAAAGTCTTTGAATGCATTATTGCTGTCTTGTGGATCATTCGTGATACCACCTGATTGTGTGGTTTTGCCATTAATGGCTCTTTCAGACTCTATTTTTTTAATTCTCCATGCTAACAATTTACCAGCCTTTTCCCCCTGTTCATAAAAGCTTGGTTCAACCACAGTAGACTTTTTGCTGCCTTATCACATGTAAGCTTGTTTGTTGTATTGTGTTATTAGAGCTAATAATTGTTTTTGTTTGCCATAATCCTCATGCTTATTTATGTCTATTTCTAATGATTTTATTTGTTTCTCTAATTTAACCATTTCTGACTTTTGTTCCTTGCTTCTAGTGCTTGTGAAACTGATAATTTCCCCTCTAATGTATGCTTTAAACGCTTCCCATCTAATTGATGCATTAGTTTGATCAGTATTACTTTCAAATAATTGTCAATCCTCTTTCCAACATATTCAACAAACTTCGGATTTTGGAGCCACCATACCTGGGTAGTTGACAAATGTAAAAGTACTTTTTTTGGAAAGCATAACTTTTTAAGAAAAAATACATATATTTGTGGAGTATGAAAACTGCAGTTTCAGAAAATAGTACTGGTCACTCATTTTGTCAATGAGTTCACATATTTTTTCACTTTTTCACTCAACAATACTGTAAATGTGTCCTATGGTGTGACATTTAAAAAGTACTAAGAAATTATATTAAATAACATAAAATAAATACTTGAGACAGAATTGTTCACATTATTAAAACATTATTTTCTTAAAGTGATATTTATTTTACATGAAAGTACTAATTAGAATCATTTTCACCATGAATAGATGAAGTTGACAAACTTTTCCCTACGAATGTCAATAAAACTTTTTTTTGGTGTCACACCAAAGGACAAAAAAACTTAACAACTTCAGTTGTCTTAAAACATAGTTAAATATTTAAACAATTCTGACAGAAATACTTACCATGTGCACTTCTCATGGCCTTCATACGGGTCTTCAGGCACATGACCTTGAGTGGGGTCTTTCAATTAAATGTAGTTGTCCATGATATTGCCCAAATTAAAATGAGGTTTTTGCATAACACCAAAGGACATTTTTTTCTGTGACAAACTTTATGAAATTCCTACACTTTTAGAAATGTATGTATATGAAAAGTGATGGCCACTTATTGAAATAGACACTTGCACAATTATGCCAGAAGTGTTCATTAAGATTTTTAAACATTATTTTCTTTATTTATAAAATGTAATATTTATGAAATAATGTTGTCTACCATCACACCATAGGACAATTTTGAGATTTGGCTCAAAGTTCTAAAAAACTAACAATAACTTGGGTATTAAAACAACAAATTCATATAAAACAAGAAAATGTTTAACCATTTACAGTATTCTAAATTATGAAAATGTGAAATAAATTATGTTTTATCTTCTGTGACAGTGAAAAAGCCATGTCACGTCAACTACCCACCTGCAGACGCCAGTTAGTGGGAGATATTTTAAGCTTGTCAAAAAATATAGATAAGGAGATGGGCGAATGGTCATTTATAACTATACAATCATACCAACAGTTTTTGATTTTTGACACCAATTCTTGAGATACTAAAAAATAATCAATACGTGATCTAGATTTATGTATCCCTGAATAACAAGAATATTCCAACTTACCTGGGTTAAGTTTCCTCCATATCTCTGTCAAATTCAAGTCAGTCATATATTGTATTATGGTTTTCCTAAATTGAGATTTTTGGGGGTCCGTTTTTGTTGATCGATCTAACAGAGGGTCCAAAGTACAATTAAAGTCCCCACCTATTATATTTAGGCCGTGTAAAGACGATAAAGTAAAAAAAGAAATTTACAAAGAATTTGGGTTTGTCTTCATTAGGTCCGTAGATGATAGCCAGATTTATTGCAATAGAAAATATATTACCCTGAACAATGACAAACCTTTCTTGAGGGTCTTGAACAATATTAGTAAGTTGAAAAGGAATCGTCTTATGAATAAGAATTAGAACCCCTCGAGCATAATTATTATACGTTGCATGTATCACTTGACCAGGCCATCTCAGTCGCACATGTTTAATTTTCGAAATTGCAAGATGGACTTACTAAAGAAAAAATATTTTAGAAATGCAAGTTTTTAAGCCTGTTCATAACCTGCTTTAATTTAGTTAACTTATTGAGTCCCCAGACATTCCAACTTATAAATCTCAAATCCGACAAATTAGAATTTTCCATAACACTTTAAGAACATAATACATATTCATATTGAGTGTGACATACAAATTAAAACAAGTGAAACAATAAAAAAAATAAACCCATTAAAATAAATCCCCTTAATCCTTGACATCCCATTCCCTTCCCTTACTTAAACAAACTATTTAAGGGCAGTGCCAATCCACACCAACGAGGAGTGGCAAAAACTGTATAGGTACACTCCTCAGACAGCCCACCCAGCTCGTCCCCGCAACTCTGCATTTCACCATCTCTAATGCCAAACGACTTAGCCATATAAAAATACAAAAATTAAATTACACGAGCCTACTGGGTGCATAACAAAAAATGTCTACCTGATATGGTAATTAGAGTCCGCATATAGAAAAAAGAAAGAAGAAAAAAAACATATATATAAAGTGCAAATATTATATAAAGAAAAATAAAATTAAAAAAATAATAATTATATATATATAGCACCTTTTTGTCCTCAAGTCTACGACTATATTCCGTGGCCGTGTTTAAATTACAAACCTAGTTCGATAGGAAATTCTCAGCTTCTTCGGGTGTAGAGAAAATAATTACCTTCCCCTCGTGAAGAATCCTCATCTTGCAAGGATGTAATTGAAATCCCCTAAAGGATCCAGCTTCAATTAACTTTTTCTTCACTACGTTGAATGGACTCCGTGTCTTCATGGTTTCCGCTGAGAAGTCTTGTGCAAAAAAGATCTTGTGATTCTCATGGGTGATCTCACACTTTTTGGCTGTTTGAAACACAAACTCCCGATCTTGAAATAGTGAAAACGAATGATTAATGCTCTGCTCTAACCCGGCCTCGGTTTTGCCAAAGTACGGTGTGCCCTTTCCAAGACGAAGGGTCTAGAGCAGGGGTATTCAATTAAATTTCAAAGAGGTCCAGTTACTAAAATTTCCTCCCAGCAAAGGTCCGAATCTTATATTGTCACTTAAAATAGTGTACCCTCATGTTAATAAAATCAATAACGCACATACATTTCTATATAATTTATTGTTAAATTTCAAGTGTTTTCAAAGTCTGAACTTGTATGGCACTTGAATGGAAAACAATACTGTAGTATTGTAATACTTTACTACATGTCAAGTAACAGACAACAGACACAGAATTTCTTCTGAATAAAATAAATAAAAAGTGCAAGCAGCTTTGTGCAGCCTGAACTTAGGGCCTATATTTCAAGTAATGTAAAACATTCAGAATCTTTCAAATAAAATAAAAGTGATTTTAATCTTTAAGAAAAAAAATTAAACAAAAGACTTTTGAGCTGCCCCCTTTTTAAACATTAACTACATTAATAACACAGGAACCTTGGGCAAAAGAACATTTCAAGTAAAATAGAACAGGGCAGAATTTACTGAATAAAAGAAAAGTGCAGAGCTTTGAGCAGCTCCCTTTTTCCTCTCTCCTTTCCACCTGTCCTTACTCCCTTTCCATCCTCCGTTACTAGTGAGAGAAATGGGCATGTAACTGTCCTGCCAGCAGTTTGAATCTTAATTGTCCTGCCAGCGTAATTAGGTTCATTACTGCCACCTTCTGGGGCAAGCCGTGGCCTAATGGTTAGAGAGTCTGACTCGTAATAGTAAGATTGTGGCTTCGAATCTCGGGCCGGCCACGACTGAGGTGCCCTTGAGCAAGGCACCGAACCCCCCAACTGCTCCCAGGGCGCCGCAGCATAAATAGCTGCCCACTGCTCCGGGTGTGTGTTCACGGTGTGTGTGCACTTTGGATGGGTCAAATGCAGAAAACGAGTATGGTTCACCATACTTAGCCGTATGTCACGTCACTTTCACTTCTGCTCTGGAGTATAGAACAGAAACAATCTGTTTTTGGCTTGGCTTTTGATGACGCTCCTGTCGTAATAACTAGATTAACTGCGCATGAACGAAAGATTTATCTTTTTATTAATATCAAAGAGCTTATAAAATCTTATAATATTAGATTATAATAAGGAGATGCTTAATATGATAATATTAGAATTTTAACGGGTCCGGGCGGACCCGTCACTCGGTCAGGATCCGGACCGCGGTCCGCCATTTGGTGATGCCCTAGAGGTATCAAGACCCAGCCAGATCGGTAACATGTGTTGAATGAACTCCACCATGGGTCGAGTTTTCTCCGCTGACTCTGGTAGTCCCACAAGCATCAGATTCTTGCGTCTCCCGCGATTCTCCAAGTCCTCCGTCTTTGACTCCAAATAAGCAAAGCGTTTTACAGCATCAGTCAGCTGCAGTTTCACTCTTTCTATGTCATCTTCGGCGGTCCCTATCCGGTCCACGACTCCACAGCGCCCCCCCCCCCCGCTACTGAATCCTTAATTTTAAAATAGAGCTTTATTTAGAATCCATTTTTATTCTTCTTTTGTCTGCTGTCACAACAAGTCACGAAGTAACAGCCTGCTTTTATATTACTATATGCTTGCTCTATAGCTAAAAGTACCTCAGTGATAGTCAACGGTTTCCTGTCTTTTGACTCAGTTGACCCACAGCTATTTCTCTCACTCTCGCTGTCTCTCTCACTGAAATCATTAAAATGTCCTTTCGCAGCTCAGACGATCGATGATGATGATGATGATGATGATGATGATGATGATGATGATGATGATGACGATTCATCTTTTAGTTCAGTAGGTTTTTTCTCTACCGCGTCATAGTTTATCACAAAATAATGTCTGCATTATGTAGGACGAGAAGAAAACAGCTTAATTACTGTGTCACTTGACATTGCTGTGAAAGAGCATTTTTAGATGAAATTTAGTAGGGGAGACCGGGGCTGGTTGTCTCACGGGCTGGTTGTCACATTGCTTATTCCAGACACACTAGGTGGCGCTGTGGTAAAATTTTGATATCAATCTGTCAGCCTTTGATAGCTTACTCATTTTTTTCACTCGTAATTTTGCTGAGTAGACACAAAACATTGAGGTGAGGAGACAATTTTTTATTTTCATGGGTCAGAGTAAATTTTCATGTTGATGTTGTTTTTGTGTTGAGAGCTTGTAGGATATTAGTCAAGTCAAGTCAAGTCAAGTCAAGAAGCTTTTTATTGTCATTTCAACCATATATATCTGTTGCAGTACACAGTGAAATGAGACAACGTTTCTCCAGGATCAAGGTGCTACATAAAACAAAGACAGGGCTAAGGACATGTAAGTAGTCTTAGCCACATAAAGTGCAACTGTGCAACCTGGTGCAAACAGTGCAGGACAAGACAAGCAAGACAGTGCAGGACAAAAGACAGTGCAGGACAAAAAACAGTGCAGACATTAAGTTACAAGACAATACAAAAAGTACAAAAAAATGCAATACACAAAAGACAATAAACAGTAACAGAAACAGCGCCGACCGACCGGTGTAAATACTGAATGTTCAAACAGTATTTTGTGCAGTAAAAGAATGAACAGCAGCAGGTTCTTAGCAGCAGGTCCTTTGGATTATATATGGAGTTGTGCAAAAAACAGCAGATGACTGAGATATTGTCCAATATGTGCAAAAACAGCAGAAAAGTGTGCAAAACAGTGTGTGTGTTTTGTGAGGGTCTGTGCAGTCCATACAGATGATGTGTGTGTATGTTGTGCTCAGTATAGTACAGTTCGGTTATTGAGAAGTCTGATAGCTTGTGGGAAGAAACTGTTACGCAGTCTGGTCGTGAGGGCCCGAATGCTTCGGTACCTTTTTCCAGACGGCAGGAGGGTGAAGAGTGTGTGTGAGGGGTGTGTGGGGTCATCCACAATGCTGTTGCCTTTGCGGACGCAGCGTGTGGTGTAAGTGTCCATGATAGAGGGAAGAGAGACCCCAATGATCTTCTCCGCTGTCCTCACTATCCGCTGCAGGGTTTTGCGATCCGAGATCGTACAGTTCCCAAACCAGACAGTGATGCAGCTGCTCAGGATGCTCTCAATGGTCCCTCTGTAGAACATGGTCAGGGTTGGGGGAGGGAGATGTGCCTTTCTCAGCCTTCGGAGGAAGTAGAGACGCTGCTGGGCTTTCTTGGTGATGGCGCTGGTGTTGAATGACCAGGTGAGGTTCTCCGCTAGATGAACACCCAGAAATTTGGTGCTCTTGACGATCTCTACAGATGATCCGTCGATGTTCAGCGGAGAGTGGTCGCTCTGTGCTCTTGTCATTCAAAAACAAAACACTCATTAAAAAGCCAAAAGTAGTAGCTTTATTTTGAGTCATATTTTAGCTATCAAGTAAAAGCCATGTGGCAGTTAGCTTAGCATGTTTGTCAAGAAGTCAGTTAGGGATGGTTGTCTCATAGCTTGAAGGGTTGGTTGTCACATGTGACAACCAACCCCTCAGGTATTAGAAATTTTTTTGTTTTTTTTTTCAACTGAGAATGTGCAGACAGTGATATATTGTGTCTTTGTTGGTAGAATGGTCATACACCAATAGCAAGTCCAGGAAAGTATGGCTCAGATGTGTTCGCTGCAAATGTGGGCACACAAAGATTGTACCCCTGGCAATCCAGGGGCATACATTTCTCACAACTGTGATTCTTGTGACTCTGAATGAAGCACAGCCTGTGCTTTGCAGTGTTTCCTACTTTAGTTCAGTAGATTGTTAAAAATATTGTACATGTAGACCTTTTAAAGGGATAGTTCACCCAAAAATGAAAATTCTGGCATTATTTACTCACCCTCATGTTATGAATCTGTATTCATAATGTTCTTTGTTCTAATGAACACAAAGGAAGATATTTTGAGAAATGTTTGTAACCAAACCGTTACAAAAGGAAAAAATAATACTATAGAAGTAAATGGGGTCCACGAACGGTTTGGTTACAAACATTTCTTAAAATATCTTCCTTTGTGCTCATTAGAACAATAAATGTATACGGAGTTGTAACAACATGAGAGTGAGTGAATGATGACAGAATTTTCATTTTTGGGTGAACTATCCCTTTAAGACTGTCTATCTGACTGAACTATCCCTGTTTGTTTTTGTTTGCTGTTGTTTGCAGGGGCATACATTTGTCACAACTGTGATTCTTGTGACTCTGAATGAAGCACAGCAGACAATTCAAGTAACTGATCACCCACTTTAGTCCCATTGTTTAAACATAAGAGGCATTGATGACAACTATCATAGGGGTGCTATTCACATTAAAACTTATTTGCAGTTTCTAGCTTAAAAAACTAAAAAGTTACACATTATCTTTTTAGATCCCAATTTATCACTGAAATCCTATTGAACCTCTATAGGGACAACCAACCCCATACCTCGTGACAACCAACCCCGTAACTGTTGGTTGTCACATTGTGTCAGAGTGTCTTTGATGGTAAATTACTTCATGTTACAATAAATTCTAAAAGTAAAAAGTATACACATTTAAAGCCAAGAACCCAAGTTTTCATTTCATGTAGGAATTACTGCTGAAAGATTTTTTGAAGATGAGCAATTCATGCATGAGTAAATATTGTGACAACCAACCCCGGTCTCCCCTGCGTTTACTGATAAAACTGTCTCTAAGAGGTCTGTGGGATGTGACAGAACCTCTTCACTGCTGGCGTAGATCCATAGAGCTGTGCAGGCTCAACTCTGAAAAGTTGTCCTGGTGACTGTCCAAATTGTGATGAGTTGTTATGTCAGCTCCTATGTCGTATAAATTATGCCACAGTTACAGAATCCCAAGGCGTTTGATGCAGGAACGCAGTCACTACACGTCTTCTTTGTTACTTGGGTGGTATTATTTAGAGCACTTTTTTTTTCTTTTACATTTAATATGTACATTTGTTTTTTTTACATAAAATAATGTAAGGTACATAATTTGACATGATGAACCACAGATGCATCTAAACCTTTACTCTCAAACATTATAGAAATAATCTGCACTACACATGATGGTTGCACCCCAGGAAGTAAAGTTAGTCACCTTTATTCAAAGAGTGTATTATATGATCGCCCAAAACGATGGTGTGAATTTGTGTTATTTTATTATATTAATTTGACAGTTACGTATTATTGTAGAGATAAGGTGGAAATCGCTTGTGCCTTTGTGTTCTTCTTGGTTCTTTAGTTTCTTCCACTATCCAGAAACATGATCGTGGATGTCACGATGACACGGTGAGACAACAGGCGAGTGAGGATCCAAATGCAGTTTTTAGAGTTTTAATCGGCCAATACACGAAACAGAAAAACAGTCAGGCAGGCAACACAAGGCAGAACACTGAACGAACAGGCAATGGGAACATCGAACAGAAACACACTACATACCAACACCAACAACGACCAACAACATTGAAGTGAACAGACAGAGTATATATGGTGAACGGAAACCAATCACAAAACAGAGACAGACAAGGACTAAGACAAAACACCTGGGGAAGAGATTGAATGTAATTAGTGTCCCTGGTAACAGATAGGTGGGCGGGGTCAACAATTAACATCAGGGAGAGACGGCAGACAGAAACAAGGGGAAAACACAGACAGACACATTACAGAGCCCCCCCCCTACGAGCGGCTTCCAGACGCTCCCAAGTCCACAAAACCCAGTTCAGGCGGGTGGCGCGAAGGCGCAACCAGGGTGGGAGGGCGGGTCGGGTTCGTATAGTGGTGGCACCCGCCGAGCAGGAGGCCGGGGTTGCGCCGGCAGAGCCGGAGGCCAGGGCGGCGCCGGCAGAGCCGGAGGCCAGGGCGGCGCCGGCAGAGCAGGAGGCCAGGGCGGCGCCGGCAGAGCAGGAGGCCAGGGCGGCGCCGGCAGAGCAGGAGGCCAGGGCGGCGCCGGGAGAACAGGAGGCCAGGGCGGCGCCGGGAGAACAGGAGGCCAGGGCGGCGCCGGGAGAACAGGAGGCCAGGGCGGCGCCGGGAGAACAGGAGGCCAGGGCGGCGCCGGAGGCAGAGCCAGAGACCAGAGCAGGACCGGAGACCAGGGTGGTGCTGGAGGCGGAGCCAGAGACCAGAGTAGGACCGGAGACCAGGGTGGTGCTGGAGGCGGAGCCAGAGACCAGAGTAGGACCGGAGACCAGGGTGGTGCTGGAGGCGGAGCCAGAGACCAGAGCAGGACCGGGGACCAGGGTGGTGCTGGAGGCGGAGCCAGAGACCGGAACGGAGTTGGCAGCCAGGGTGGTGCTTTGGGCCTATGAACAGGGACAGGAGGTAGAAGGGCTGGCAAGTCCAGCGAAGCAAAACACAGGAAAACAGAAACATGCATAGGTTCAGGCCAGGCAGAGAGTTCAGGTAGTTTGGGTGTCATGATGGCGTCCTCTGACTCAGTCATTTCGGTCGACCCGGCCGATTCGGCTGGTTCCGTCAGCTCGGCCGGTTCCGTCGACCCGGTCGGTTCGGCAGGTTCCTTCGGCCCGGTCGGTTCCGTCGACCCGGACGGTTCTGCAGGTTCCTTCGACCCGGTCGGTTCCGTCGACCCGGTCGGTCCTGCAGGTTCCTTCGACCCGGTCGGTTCCGTCGACCCGGTCGGTCCTGCAGGTTCCTTCGACCCGGTCGGTTCCGTCGACCCGGTCGGTCCTGCAGGTTCCTTCGACCCGGTCGGTTCCGTCGACCCGGTCGGTCCGGTCGGTCCGGCAGGTTCCATCGACCCGGTCGGTTCCGTCGACCCGGTCGGCTCGGCAGGTTCAGCAGGTTCCATCGACCCGGTCGGTTCCGTCGACCCGGACGGTTCTGCAGGTTCCTTCGACCCGGTCGGTTCCGTCGACCCGGTCGGTCCGGTAGGTTCCATCGACCCGGCAGGTTCCGTCGACCCGGACGGTTCGGCAGGTTCCGTCGACCCGGTCGGTTCCGTCGACCCGGTCGGTCCGGTAGGTTCCATCGACCCGGCAGGTTCCGTCGACCCGGACGGTTCGGCAGGTTCCGTCGACCCGGTCGGTTCCGTCGACCCGGTCGGTTCGGCAGATTCCATCGACCCGGTCGGTTCCGGCGACCCGGCTGGTTCCGGCGACCCGGCTGGTCCAGCTGGCGGCTTAGGGATGCCGGCCGCCCGAGCCGACCTCATCGGGGTATCCGCCAGTTTGGAGACCAGCCGGTTAGCACGGACCTCAGCCGAGCTCGCCGGTACGGTAGCCATGGGAACTGGCTCAATCACGGATGTGCACGGGACTGGTCTGGGCGGAGGCACTGTGGAGCATTCGGGCGTCCGTGGCTGATTCCACTCTGTGGCCCACGGATCCCGATGCTTGCTGCCCCCCCCCAAAAAATACTTACGGCCGGCTTCCGTCTCTACGGTGCTCACGCTCAGCGTGGACCCGTCCAGGAGCAACGCCAAGTTGACGAACTCCGAGAATGTCTTTATTTCTCTGGTAGACGGCATCAAATACCGCAGGATCTCCCTTAGTCCATGCTTAAAAATGTCTTTGAGCGCCTTTTCATCGAAGTTGACCTCGCTGCACAGGTCCAAGAATACCTCCGTGTACTCCTCAACTGGGGCGTCCTCCTGACGTAGGCAAAACAGGAGTTCTGCTGGATCCATTGGAGGTTGGTCGTTCTGTCACGATGACACGGTGAGACAACAGGCGAGTGAGGATCCAAATGCAGTTTTTAGAGTTTTAATCGGCCAATACACGAAACAGAAAAACAGTCAGGCAGGCAACACAAGGCAGAACACTGAACGAACAGGCAATGGGAACATCGAACAGAAACACACTACATACCAACACCAACAACGACCAACAACATTGAAGTGAACAGACAGAGTATATATGGTGAACGGAAACCAATCACAAAACAGAGACAGACAAGGACTAAGACAAAACACCTGGGGAAGAGATTGAATGTAATTAGTGTCCCTGGTAACAGATAGGTGGGCGGGGTCAACAATTAACATCAGGGAGAGACGGCAGACAGAAACAAGGGGAAAACACAGACAGACACATTACAGTGGACTAGTGACTTCAAATTGCTCATAAACCTCATATATAAGGGGGGAAAGTGATAAGCTGTGAAGATTTGGCATCCTGTCCGTGATATATCGCTGCTTATCCCCCAGTATTATTAACTCTGGATGTATAATTTGAATAATGAAGTGTTTGGTTAGTGATTAGTGTTGGGGTTAAAATGTGTTGACACAGCACTTTACACTAAAAAAAACAATACTTTCTCAGTGCTTCAGTTGAGTTGTGGTTGGTAACAGTGCAGATTGATGTAAGGGGTGTTTTAGAGGCTGATTTAAAAGCTAGGATTTCAGGAAAAAAAAGATTTAGGAATAATTTCATTTCTGTAATGTGAATAAAAGGTCATTGATTTGTACTTTGTACAGCTGAAATGTCAGTAAAGGATGAATTGTATATTAAGCTACAGGCACAGAAGCATTACACACATTTACATTTAGAAGTCAGTAAATCAAATGACAAGAAACATAACACAAGTAATATATAAGTAACAAGTAGCAAACAGGTGATTACAGTGATGGAATAATTGGTTCCTTATACTTTAAATGAATAATGAAGTCGTCTTCTAACTAAGATTGCGTGAAAACCTCTACTCCCGTCAGGACCGTAAGGCAGGCGTAGGACTCCAGGAGGTGCCGTGTCTCCATTTAGTAGCTTTTTATCACTCGTCTGACAGTGTTTGTTTTGGTTGCCGCACAACTTTCGTTTCTCTCGCAACTCTGGACTTGTGTCTGGACTTCCCCAGACCTCTGAGGCTAACAGTGGAGAAATGCGAGGGCCTGGAAGGGGTGCATGTATACCTCTAGGGCTTGAACGTGGGCTATTTAAGGGGCTGCTACACACCTGGCCAGAACAAACACGAGGTATGCTCAAAGGCGATGAAGAGGTGAACTCAGATTCTGAGGAGCTATATGCTGATGAGTCTTCACCACAAGTCTGAAGTTGCAACATGCGTTGGTTCAGGATGGAGATCCCCTTCCCATTACTCCTGTCCTCCAAACCCACATCTACGGCTTTCTTCTTGGAAGCTTTCCCTATCAGGAGTACTCTCATGTTACCTTCAGACTGTGACAGTTGGTGGTAAGCACGTCCAGCTCCTTCCAGATCTTCATATTCCACCAGTACGCTCTCCTTAGTGAACAGCTCTGGGTATCTGTAGCTGTATTTCTGAAGCTCAGGCAGGAGCTCTCTGCCAGGCCTGTTGACCCGAGCCATGGTAATGGTACCAAACGGCTCCAGAATTGCAATAGCAGTTTCCATGGTGCTCTTGCAAGGTGTTGATGTGCCGTGTGCCATGTTCTCTGTCAGATTTGATTCTGTGATGTTCCAGACCAGCAGCAGTCTGCTCGGTACCTGAAAGAGGACAGACTCGGGCACCGGCTCAATTCTGCGCACTTTATTTCCCTCTTTGTTCACCTCTAGTATTAACGAATGCCGGAGGGCATATGCTGTGACCCACCAATCTTTTGTCAACTGCTTCATCTGAAATCAAAGTGAAAGTATGTAAACACTTAGCTATACAGTATATACCAAGAAATCATGCTAAAAATTAAAGACCAACCAAGGTAAAACTTTATAACACTATTACAGGAAAGAGGCACCAGCTTACCTTTTTAAAAGAGGTCAGCAACTTGATATTGACATAACCCATCTTATTTCTCCTGACATGCTTTAAAAGGAAAGCATCCTTGACCAGATTCTCATCAGAGAGATAATATTCAATCTGAGAGACCATCTTTTCTATTAGATCAGCATCCGGAGGTATCCAGTCATCAAGGTCTATATCTTCGTCGTTTTCATTCGGCGTAGAGAAATATCTGAGGAGGGCAAAATTAACGGGTATACACGAATGAGAAAAAAATAGTTCACCAGCAAAAAGAATAAAGTATAAAACAACAGAGCTTACTTTTTAGTCCTGTCCATTTTGTCGTCAGCTTTGGCGTTTCAGTGCAATTGGCAGCAGTATTCTTCAAATTTGTGTCAGCGTGAAAATGTTTAATAACAGCCCTCAGAGCCTGAGTGGTCTTGTCTGCCCTCGATGCTCTCCTTCACTGTTATAAATCTGCTGTAAACACCCACACAACTGAATCTGTCATGCAGAAACTAACCAATCGATAGCGTTTACCAGAACAATGCTGTAAAGTGGTATTACCATTTGAGGACACTTCCACACACTGACATCACAAGAGGAGCCAAAATAAGTTACACAAATTCTTGTGCCAAAAATAGCTGTGTTATGTGATTGTACTAACATAAGTATCTATTCATGATTTGGGTCTAGATTTAGCTCATTATGGGTATATACTTCATTCTTATTTGAATTCTGAACAACAGATCACGAGAAGCCAATTATAAAATTAGGTTTCAATGGATTCTTCAAGACAAATAAAATCAATGACAAAAAATAACAGAAAAGACTGCTGTTATGAAGGTCATCATAAAATATAATACTATGTCATAGACATAGTTGATTACACATTAACTTAATCAAGCTTTATCTTATCTGCACAGTCATTTAATATTAAAAGAATTAGAAAACGAGTTGGCAAGTAAAGCGCATTATTGTAATATCGGATGCACTAACAACATACTGCATAAAAGCTCTCAAGATGCAAAGGTGTCATTAATAAGGCCTGCTTCACACTGCTTTTTTTTAACCATAAAAAAAAAAAATACTGCAGTGGCTTCTCTG
Source organism: Tachysurus fulvidraco (assembly GCF_022655615.1). Taxonomy (NCBI): domain Eukaryota; kingdom Metazoa; phylum Chordata; class Actinopteri; order Siluriformes; family Bagridae; genus Tachysurus; species Tachysurus fulvidraco. Next base: position 13,008,989 of record NC_062537.1, on the reverse strand, counting down.
AACATCCAGCAGATACAATTTTAACACGTGACATTTTTTAACGTTTTAGTAACGTGAAACACTCCGCAGTTACTGCCTACTCAACATTAAAAGACTTTTTATGTCCATTTGAAAAAGTTGGAGATGACATATGTTACCCCGGTTCAAACTTCCCAAGGAGATAATCCTAGGCCCTAGTCAGAAGGAAATCCCAGTTTATCCACTGACCATTGTGAAATAAACAAGTTAAAGCATCACAAGCTTTACTAAATCTATGTCTGGATTTTTCTTTAGTGAAAAACACACACACACCGTGAACACACACACACACCGTGAACACACACCCGGAGCAGTGGGCAGCCATTTATGCTGCAGAGCCCGGGGAGCAGTTGGGGGGGTTCGGTGCCTTGCTCAAGGGCACCTCAGTCGTGGCTGGCCCAAGACTCGAAGCCACAACCTTAGGGTTAGGAGTCAAACTCTCTAACCATTAGGCCACGACTTCCCCCCTTTAACAAAAAAAAATGCTATTTGGTTTTGTCATATCACATGGAGGTGGTGATTTTATTTCTTTTTTTTTTTTTACAGCTGGTGAAGATTTTTGAATGACTTAACTGCAATGCAATCTTGAGACATTCTGTACTCTCGACTTTTTTCCCTCTGGTTGTGTGCTATAGTAATATTTGCCTGAGGCTCACAAGCTCTGCCCAGGGAACATTGAGCTTCTGATTTCCTTTGTACACTTCTGAGTATTGTGAAAGTAATTGGTGCTTGGCTATGTTTATTGACAAAACACAGCAGATGAAGCTATAACGAAAGTAGAAGTCTGACTTGTGAGACCTGTGTTTGAATTTTATTTACATTGGCAGCTCAGTGGTTAAGATATTAGAATACTGTTTGAAAGGTCACGAGTGCATGAAATTGATTCATGACCTTGGGTACTAAACTCATACTGAACATAGCATGTTTGTGTGAATATTGTTGTCTACACATGGGATATTTTTGCACTGAAAAAACACTATTCATATTTCAGTGATTAAAGATTACCTTTTTCTGACATAGAAGCACATAGCAGCAACTCACCAAAAATGAATGTAAACACAGTGTGCTGTCATAGGTAGTAATTACCCAGGATTGTTTGGTATGTTAGGAGTAAGTTTGGAGGCAAGTGGACCACATGGTGATGAGAAAAACAGTTGAACTCTGAGAGAGAGAAAGAGAAATGGATACTAGTTTCTCATATTATAGACTAATATTTGCTTAATTGTCATCATTGTGAATGCATCCATTGATTATCCCTTAACATTACCCTTAACATACAGTATTTACACTGATCAGTTTTGTTTGTTTATTGTCTTTTGTGTATTGTCTTGTATTATTGTCTTTTGTCCTGCACTGTGTTTCTGTCTTGTCTTGCACTGTTTGCACCAGGTTGCACAGATGCACTTTATGTATCTAGGACTAACTTACTAAGTCCTTAGCTCTGTCTTTGTTTTATGTAGCACCATGATCCTGGAGAAACGTCTCATTTCACTGTCTACAGCAACAGCTATATATGTTTGAAATGACAACAAAAGCTTCTTGACTTGACTTAAACTGAACTGTCTTTCAAAGCATATTTTTCACAGACAAAACCTTCTGGAAATAATAATAAAAATAATAATAATAATAATAATAGTAATAATAATAATAATCTGGGGCTAAACCTCTAAATATAAAAAGCTGCATATCTGTTAAAGTCAATTTTAGCAGAATTGTTTCATGCTTAATAATCAAACCATTTTCACAGTATGTGGCTTGTCTAGTATAAGTAGACAGCTTAATCTTATTACAGCAACATGCACTAGAGATTTATCTCTCTGCTTTTATATCAGAAGGGATTTCTGAAGAAGAATCAACATGATTAGTGTGAATTACATTTTAGCCTAATCTCAGGTTTAATCTCTGTGTAAAAACCTGTCCTGTTAGTTTTTATCATGGTTACTTGAACAGGACATAACAGATTCATCGTGTTTAAAAACTTTTTGTATACACACATTGTTTTTTTTTTATGAAAATGCATTCGAATATAAAATATATTTATACTACGTTTATCATATACCACATAAAAGTAAATGTTTTTTCATGGTTTTGCATCACTTTTGCGTAAAAGTGAAGTAAAAATGAGAAGAAAACAAAATAAGACAAAATGTTCTTCTTTAATGAACAAGCATTACAAGTCAAACGGATATCCCATAATAAACCAGACCACGTGTAACGTGTGCGTTTTCCCGGTCTATGTACCACGTGCTGTAGCCCCAGCGTTACGAACACTGCATTTGATATCATTTGAATTTTGTCTCGAGCTCTCAGTGAAAAAACGTTGAGCTGCACCGGGATCCGTGATTGGACCGCCCGGGCCACGTGACCGCCCCTTTCTGATAAGCGGCCATATTTGTCAAGCCCATTCTTTCATTCGTTTGCAGCACAAAGTAAGATATTTCTATTAGCTTTGTTGATTTATTTTTCTTTAAATTATCACTGTTTTTCCCGTCTTACAGGTGCTGTGTGAAATGCATGATGACTTAATGTTAACTTGGCGTTTCTGTATGAATATTTAAGCTAATTTATTCGGTCGTTAGCTATCGGCTAAATATAACCGTTTTTCTAACCGTCGCGGTGCTAGCTGGAGTTAGCATTTCTAAGACCGGTTTTTCAGCGTCGTACGAATTCTTATAGTCCGAATAAAACCTAAACATTTATTTACTTGTATTCCAGCTTTTTAGTTTACAATGGCGACCGCCACTTCCACCCCGGCCGGCCAGAGAATAAGCACCCGATCCAGCAGCGGGACCCCTCTGAGCCCCACCAGGATCAGCAGACTGCAGGAGAAAGAGGATCTCTGCAACCTCAACGACCGCTTGGCCACTTATATCGACAAAGTCAGGAGTCTCGAGTCAGAGAACAGTGTTCTTCACCTACAGATTTCTGAAAAGGAAGAGGTGAGGAGCCGGGAGCTGACCGGCCTCAAGTCTCTGTATGAGAACGAGCTCGCAGACGCGCGACGCTCTTTAGACGACACCGCTAAAGAACGAGCCAGGCTTCAGATCGAGCTGGGAAAACTCCGAACCGAGCATGATCAACTCCTGCAGAAGTGAGTCAACTCGCTTGTGCATGAGTTTTTTTTTATATTTATTTCTTTCTTACCAAATCAATGAATTCAATTTCCTCCTCGTGCTTAAGACATTGTTTCAAAACCGCCCGCCATTTGTAACTCATTAGGAATATGGACGCTCAGCTAAGCGAATGTACCGAGTTTCTGTGTGATGCTCAATCTGGCACGAAATTTAGCCCACTTTTTGCTGTAGTTCAAGTCATTTTGTCCCAGAAATAGTGTTGTAAAACTAATGGTCAACCCTCAACAATGCAAATAGGTGAATTTACTTGCTTTTACATGACCTTTTTTTTTTTACCCATGATGTCTTACACCTGCTGCTATGAGCATCCTCAGGCATGAAAACAGGTTTTGTGTATTTACTGTGCCCTGAAAACAGATGTATTCAAGAAGTTTCTGTCCTAGCTGATTAGTTAATATGACCTACTGAAGGATTGCGAATTTCCAGTTTTAATCTGTTTTTATGCTTTGTGTGCTATTGTGGTTGAAGTGGACACAGCTGGACTGTTTCATTTTGTCGGCATGTGATTGGGGTTTGTGTGTCTTCCTTTTCCTTTAACACTTCATGTGGCATGGTTAGTCATGGGTTGGTGTCAGTAGAAGGCAGGGCTTATAGTACTATATCTAGTAGTACAAACGTTTCCTCTAGTGTGTTGGAAGTTTATCACACACTTCACACTGGAGTCTGTTGCAAATTAGAGGGAAGCAAAGTGTCTTGTTGCTGAGTGCTTGATTCTGAATGTCTTGTTCCTTTCTGTTCAACAACAGTATCCAAAAAACAAACACTATCAGTCGGAAAAAAATAACAACTTTATATTTTGATGGTGCTTGGTGACCTTTTCGAAAAGAGCAGTCAAAAATCTCAGATCATTATTAATGTTAAGAACAGTAATCACTATGTATAAAATCTAAGGATTCTAGTCATTCTTGATAGTGCTTTATTTAGCTTTATGTCCACCGGTGTAAGTGGTAAGTTTTTACTATTAGAATAAAAGCCATACACACAACCATGCACAGACACTCCTTTCTGCTTTTATCTGAACTGATTCATTGCCTTGGTAAACAATCATCTCGTTTGCACTGGTTGTTTGTAAGCATTGTTTCGACTTGTACAAGTGATTTTTATTTTTTTTTTATTTTCTTAAATGTATATATTTCTATAATCACACCAAAAATACACTACACAGAAGTACAAGTATTAGGGAACATGGTGAATTTTAAAAAATGTATTCCATGAAAGTTTGAGTATAGTAGGTGAAAAACCCATAACCCTCTTACAGCAGACCTTTTACATTAACTCTGAAAGTGAAGAATATTTATAATTGGGAAAAACCAAGTGGCACTGCATTAGCACCTACGATTTGCAACGTATTCTATTACCATATCAAAACACACAGCTTGTGGTATATTCAAATGGCATCACACATCCATGGATCTATTTTGCATATCAAATCACATCAGTACATGTTGAGTAATGTTTGTAATTTTCTTTTATCATTTCGGCAATGTAATTATTGCTTTAGAAAACATGTTCATTTTCTGCTTCACTGTCAAATAAGTCTACAAGTGAAGTGAGAAATGTTGGTCAGTGAACTGAATTTCTGAAATTGAACTTAATTTGAATTGAATTAGAATTGATCTGTGGTGCATATGGTATACAAGTCCAGTATGACACTAAGGCACTTAGATACTTTGTTTAATGCATATGGACACACACCTAGTCATTTGTCATTTATGCATCACCTCAGCAAAGCGATTCAACTCTCGTGATGAAGGTCAGTTTGCTTTTGTTTGAATAGTCGTCAGTCATTGAACACCCACAGAGTCAAAGCCCCATGCAGCTTTCTCCACCATTAGGAAACTCCATTTATCAGCCCAAGCTTTAACCTTATCCCAGAAATGTGATCCTGAATTAGAGGAAGATGGCAGTAGTCTTCTTTCTGTGGGTGTTATCTTGTGATTTTATTTTGGCTTAATCTGAAATTTGAAGCCCAAGCTTTTGGATGCAAAGCTGAATTCTCAAATCAGCTGAGTGTAATTTGTAATATTGGACTGTCCTACAGCATGTTGTAAAGAGTATAGTGCAGGGTTTTGGTGCTGGGAAATTCAACTGTCTTTTACATCTGCCTAAATATTTTAAAACCCTGATTCAGACACTGGATAAATTTCTTAAACGACAAAGATAACTCGCACCATAGTCTGTATTACATCAGCGGTTAAATCCTGACTGTTTTTATAAAGCTATTTTTATTAAAAGTTGTTTTTTGGGCGATTCTGGAAAGGGGAAAGCTATGTATTTTTTTTAATAAACCTTTTGAGACCAAGAAAGTGTGTTGAATGAATAATATGGACTGATTTGAGAGGTTAAGTTGATTGACTGAAACATAAAGAACCCTCTTACCATCTGTTCCTAAGAAAGTTAGAGTCCCTTTATCTGCAACTCGCCTCTGCACGTGTGCAACGTACTCTTAAGTGTGTGTGTGTGTGTGTTGCAGTCTCTGAATAAATCATCTCTGCTTTAGCGTGCTAAAATAATGGTAAACGGATTTGGGGAACTCTCTGAAATCAAGTGCAGAATGTAGAAAATCAGCATGTTTTGCATTAGCAGAGATTTTCCATATGGTCTAACGAGCAAGGCTTTTCGTGCCTTTACGTCACCGAGGTTTGAGTGACATGACAGATGTCTACCAGCTGTCTATTTCCTACTGAGAAGTGTCCTTTTGTCCAGGTTGAACTGGGAGGATGCATTTGCTACTGAAAGCTTTATGGAGTTAATAATCAGGGCTGTAATTGTTGGTAAGGCTGTTCTAAGTGACCCATGTAGTAAAAGATGGACCTTGTTTTAGCCGATATGCAAGCTGTGAATGTTATAATTTTAAATTTCATAAGAAGCATATTGAAATTGACAATTCAGCCTGTTTTCTTCTGGCCCAAATGTTCTGACTAGAGAATGACCATTTGCTTTGGTCATTTGTGGCGTGTGTGTGTGAGTGTATGTGTTTATGAAGTGGGTATATGATGATTCCTTTCATGAGGTATGAATTAATGAGTGAATTAAACCAGGTCACTAGTTTTAGGCAATGAAATCCTGCAGGTGATCACTGAAAGGGGGGAAGGAACGTGCATCCTGGACCCTAAAATTAAAATTCATTGACCTAACAGCACAGTCTTGCTAATCAGTGTTCTGTGGTCAAATTCAGCTTGATCACATGGCACAGTAACTAGGTCTACTAGTGATTGGTGTTTGAATGCTTTCAGCTGTGTTCAGAATTACTAAGCTTGTGCTTCGTTACCTATTTGTACCTCATGCCTAAAAGCTCACGCATGCACACGGTCACACCAAGGTTAACGCCCATTAGCTCCTCGGGTCAGTCGTCTAAAATGCTGGCAGTTCAGTGAGAGCAATTACTAGTCGTGCTGGTATTTGCACTTTCTGTCATAAGCCTGTCATAATCTGTGGTGATTGTCAAGCATTCATGAGGTCTTTGAGAAGGGATTGTTGCCTGAGAGCTGTAATTTCTTTCTATGGTTATCATGTTAGAAACAGGATTTTGACTCTTGTACCAAATCTATGGAAAATGTACTGTATTGTATTCCTACTACTATGGCTAATACGATTAGCATTCCACATCTAACTTGTGTCTGTGATTTGTATATATGAATCATGGCATATGGGAGAAATATGAAGTGCTGTGTTCTTTGTCTGGGTCCACATAACAGGGAATGGATAATTCACACTTTCTTGCAAATATGGAGCAATAAAGTAAATAATGGGAGTGAAGAAAGTAATGTTAAACCTTTCTTAACTTTGTCATGTTGCTTGACATGCCCACATCTAGCTGGTCATAGTCATTCATGTTCACAGAAATCAGCAGCTCATATTTCAAAAAATGAATGATGTTGGATCCCTTTTTTCAGTGTCACTGTATGGTTTCTTGCACATTACCCACATGTACAGAACACCTGCAAAATCTGTTTCTTTTCTCCATTTTTGGTATGCATCTACTCAAATGGTAGGTTTAAGGGAAGGACTGCCACAAAATGTCAACAAGAATCTATTTCCTGTCAGTGTATGAGTAGCATTTTGTGTGTGCATTCTTTTCATTCATCCTCTGGAATGAATAAAATGTCAGGCTTCGATTCGTAACAGTCAGACTGGACATATCATCTTTGAGTCAGAGATATTTTCCTAATGAAGAAAGACATAACGTTTGTGTAGAAGGAATGGAATTTGTTTTCAAACCAAACTATAATTTGGTTTGAGGACCTACTTAAAATGGTTTGTTATTAGTACATCAGAAATATTTGGAATTAGATATTATTATTATTATTATTATTATTATTATTATTATATATTATATAGATATTATTGTTGTTATTATTTTATTATACATTTTGTTTAAAAAAAAAAAAGTGCCCTCATGTCTTCAGTTACTGATATGCTGTGTCTTTGGTTGTAGCTATTCTAAAAAGGATGCAGACCTGGCTGGATGTCAGGCCCGGCTGAAGGATTTGGAGGCATTATTGAACACTAAGGAGGCCAGTCTGGCCACCGCCTATTCTGAGAAGAAAGGCCTTGAGGCCATGCTAGCAGATCTGCAAGCCCAGATCCAGGAGGTACACTTTTCCTTTTACTTTATTTATTTAATTAATTAATTTTTGCGCTTGTGTTAATGCTGGCATGTGAGCTCCTAGCTAATGTCACTTTCACGTCTGTTGTGTTTAGCTGGAGGCCGGACTGATTTCAGCTAAGAAGCAGCTGGGAGATGAGACTCTGCAGAGGGTGGATGTGGAGAACCGCTACCAGAGCCTGGTGGAGGAACTTGAGTTCCGCAAAAACATGTTTGAAGAGGTAAACAAGGTTTTAGTTTTTGAACCCAAGATCCCCTTTCTACTCTGGCCTTTCCCCATTAGCATACTTTTCAATACTTTAATATTTTGGTGATTTTTGTCTAGTCGTTTATTTTTAATTAACAACTCAGAACCTGATCAAGAATCATAATGACTTAGACTTTTGTTGCATTTTTTTTTAATTGGCTCAGTCTGACATGCAATTGGTTCAAATGGTATTGCTGATGCCATCTTGCCTTAGCAGTATGAATAAATTCACAGCCAACAGGATGCTCATGGTCCTGAAAATGTGCTATGCTGCAGACAGATAACATCAATTAAATGCATTGAAAGGAGTTAACAGATTGTAACTGCCCACACACCCAGGTGTTGAAAAGCTACCTAATAAAGCAGGTTGAATGATGGTACTGGCTAACCATAACCACAGAGCTGCAGCAATAAAAACACCACTAGACACGGTTTCTTTTTTTGCTGCCGGAGATGAGCTTACACTAGTGAAAAGTGTTGGATGATTTTAAAAACGTTGAAGATACGGTTTCCTTCCTTGGGTGGGATAAATTCCTTTCCTTGGGTAGTCATCTAGTCGGAATACATAGGAAATACGGTCTCGCATCCTTTAGAAGAAGTTTCAATGAAGCAAAAGTGAATTTGTTTTCAATGAAATGTTCCAGCAACACAACCTGAGAAATCAAGCTCAAATCCTTGCCCAATAGACTATTACTCATATAAGGTGTATGCATGTTTCCAAAAACAGTTGATCATGTTCTGACAAAATAAAGGATTAGTCATATATGGACATGTATGGCTATTGTAAAATATGCTGCACTGTGTTCCTTGCCTGGCTCACAGGAAATTAAGGACACCCGGCGCAGGCATGAGACCCGTCTGGTTGAAGTGGACTCCGGTCGCCAGAGTGAGTACGAGTTCAAGCTTGCTCAGGCCCTGGCAGACATGAGGCAGCAGCATGATGATCAAGTAAAACTGTACAAGGAAGAGATGGAGCAGACTTATGTGGCCAAGGTGAGGCTCAATAATTTCTCATGAATTTATAACTCATCCGCTCGATTAATCTGAACGGATGTCTGTCACTGTTTTCATAAGTATTTTTTAATTTTGTGTATAGAGTTGTGTATAGGAATTATTAGAGCAAGTATCATGACTTTTTAATTTGTTGAATGCAATAAAGGATGTCACACCTTGTGTTGCAATGTGCTCGCATGTAGTAGAAGTGATGAGTTCTTAAAGCATTTCAGCTTGCAAGAGTCTTTCTCAACTCAGGTTTTTTGCCATCCCTCTAACCCCTGATTTTTGCAAACGTGTGTTAAATCTGGTCCTACAGTGATTATCATTAAACGCTAGAATGGTTATAATGTCTTAAAATAATTGATTAAAATACTTTAAGACTAATTTACAAAGTCAAAAGTTACTGGAAACATTGCAGATATCTGCAAGTATTGAAGATGACTATTTATGGGGGTCTTATTTATTTAATTTTTTTGCCAGTAAACTGTGACTGTGTGTGTGTATACACACTTTTTTTTTTTTCTTTCTTCCTTTTCTTCACACCTCCTGTGAATGTGTCGCACTTCCTTCCAGCCTCTCATAAGATGCTGTTTTTAGTTCCTCTTTACTTAAAGTTTAAGCTTTCTTTCCATGTGCTGGTTGTATTGAGCTATCCTTTGTGTTTTCAGCTGGAGAACGTACGACTGTCTTCAGAGATGAACAGCAGTTCAGCAAGCATGGCACGAGAAGAGCTGAAGGAATCTATTATGAGAGTTGAGAGTCTGTCAGCTCAGCTGGCCAGCTTGCAGAAGGAGGTACATATTCATTTAAATGCACTTCTGCTGTTGCTGCTGGGATACTTTCATTATATTGATGGAGTGGGCTGTAAAACCTTTTATGATGTTTTATTGATTGGTAAAACAAAGGTTGTGAAAGTTCTGATGGTTTAAGTTGCAATGTGCAAAACAGTGTGTCGGTGTTCTGCAGCTAGAATGAATTTCCTGTTTATGTACAGCTGCTTCAAGGCACCATAAGATTTAAAAAGGTTTGTTAGTCTTCAAAGAGCGGTCTGTCTAACATCATTCTTCATTGTTTTCAAAAAAATATATTTTTATTTGGTGTTATTCTCTTATTTCCAGATATGTTTAGAATGTTTTTTTTTTTTTATGCTTGATCGGTTTTAAAGGTGTGGCCTTCAAAATAAGTGTTACTGGGCAGTTTAAAGATGCCTAAACAAGAAAACTACCATCATATTTTAATGTAGTGGATCAGATATTAAATTAGTCTGCATTTATACTTTTTGCTGACCAGAGCAAAACAGAGCTGCCTCTTTTTCATAAAAAATCAACTTGCAAGCCATTCAACAGAATATTTGTATTCTTGCTGGGAATAAAGAAGAAAAGCTAAATGGTTCTATTAAATGTTTTTCAGAACTTGATTGACACATGAGTAGATAAATATTTGAACATCACTGTGATGTCTGTAATGTGCTTCAGCAGTGTAGGACTTATTGTATTAGCCAGGAAAGAGAGACAGGAGTGACAGCAGCTGCACAGTAGGAGGAGTGAAACAGGAGCAGGTAAACGAGTGGAAAGAAGAGCAGTGTGGACAAGGGAGGTAGATGATAGATGGAAAAGTTGTGAATGTGTTTACAGGCAGGCTGCATGTGATCACTACTCCTAGAGTATGAATTTAAGTTGACAATTTCTTGTCTGTTTCTCTTTCCTTTCTCCTTTCTTCTCTCATGTCTTCTGTGTTTATTCGAATAGACACGTGGCTGGCAGGATCGCATCAATGACCTGGAGGCTGCTCTGGCCCATGAGAAGGATCTGAGCCGCAAGATACTGGCTGATAAAGAGCGTGAGATCGCGGAGATCCGAGCCAAGATGCAGCAGCAGCTTGAAGAGTATGAGCAGCTGCTGGATGTCAAACTGGCCTTGGACATGGAGATCAATGCTTATAGGAAGCTACTGGAGGGCGAGGAGGAGAGGTAAAATTCTCATGTCCTTTGTTTATGCAGAATGTTTCAGAGCTGATGGAGTGTGGTAGGCTCACCTCCACTGAACATGAATAATTATTTTCCTTCCTTTTATGCTCTTTTCTTTAGATTGAAGCTTTCTCCTAGCCCATCGTCTCGTGTGACCGTGTCTCGAGCCTCGTCTAGCCGTAGCGTTCGCACTACACGTGGGAAGAGGAAGCGTGTGGATGTGGAGGAGTCAGAGGCCAGCAGCAGTGTCAGCATCGCCCACTCAGCCTCTGCCACTGGCAATGTCAGCATCGATGAACTGGATGTGGATGGCAAGTTCATCCGTCTGCACAACAACTCCGATCAGGTCCGAGACCACACGGACATTTATTCATAATTATTCATACATTTTGTGATACTAATGTAAGATTTTGGGTTTTGTAGGACCAGGCAATGGTAGGGTTTGAGCTGACCAGAATTATTGGAGAAACTTCTGCTACCTACAAGTTTACTCCCAAATATGTCCTGAAGGCAGGACAGAAAGTCACAGTAAGTTCCTAGATTTTTCTTGTAATGATTTTGTAGTTTGTTGTAGTTTATGCAGTTGTCATTTTATGGAATTGACTTGCTGTTAAAGTGCATTACTGTCTGTGGTAGATTTGGGCATCTAATGCAGGTGTGAGCTCCAGCCCTCCCAATGACCTCGTCTGGAAGAACCAGAACTCGTGGGGCACTGGCGAGAACATCAAGGTTGTCTTGACCAACCCAGAAGGAGAGGTGAGAAATTACATTCCCAAAAAACCACTTTGCCTGCCACTGTTATGGGCTCCACATTGTCTTCTCTTGGAATTAGACTTTACAAACCAGTCTGTCATGCTGTTTGCAGGAAGTTGCTGTAAGGAGTACAGTGTTCAAAACTGCCACAGTAACAGAGGAAGAGGATGATGAGGGAATGGAGGCCATTGAGGAAGAACTCTTCCTTCAGCACGTAAGATGCAGTGTCTTGCTTTATGACCATATATAACATGTTAGAATGATGGCAAAGCATGGTCATGTTCACAAACATTTTTGTAACTTCGTTTCCTTTGAGTATGGTGGAGTTTTCGGTATTCTCATGTCCATCTGTTTCTTCTGCATTTTACTGTTTCTTAATGTGTCTGGGTATAAATCGTGGCCTGTCCTGGGTGTATTCTTATCAGTGCAGAGTTCCCAGGATAGGCTTTGTATTCACATTCTTGACTCTCATAACTCCCTGAAAGATAATTATTTATAAAACGATTAATTATTTGCCAAAAATATGATTTGTGTAGAAAGAAAATGTGAGCAGTCCATTAGGATTTTTGATGGGCAATCCTAGTTTAGTACTTTCCTGAAATGATTTAGATTCTATGTATGTTTGTCCTTTTTTGTATTGTAACTTGTCTCCTGAATGCAAAAAATAATCTTATTTTCGGTGTTCTGAAATTAACTTAAGAAGCTTTCTTTGGAAAGTTGTGGTTGGTTGTGTAGATTCACACAATTCTACAATTTCCTCTTGAATTCGGGATCGATTCAAATTTTTGCATATCTGAAGAAATGTTGGTCCTCCTCTTCAGTGTACTGATGATTTGCACTAATGCTTTGACAGGGAGAACCACAAAGAGAGGGTGCCAAGAGAGGCTGCTTGATCATGTGAGAGCGGTAACACTACACATCACCCAACTCTTCCACTACAGCCAGGTTCAGCTGCCAACTCTACAACCACCTCAGAACTATTTTTGTATCACTTCTGTATAATAAACCAAGTGAAGTTTTTTTTAAATTTTTTTTTATTTCTCTTTGGTTTTAATGGATTGTAAACCTTTTTGCTACATTTCTATTTCAATTTTATATGTGAATTCACAAATGCTTCACAACTTTCTTTCTATGAACCAAAATCTAGCGATCAGTGGAGGACTGTAGTGAGACTGAGAGCTCTGTGAGAAGTAGGCAGCTTTTGCATAATTACCAAGTCCTTCAGGTGCTGTGATCTTACCTTAATTTGTGGATCTTCAAACATGGCATTTTAAGGGTCTCTTTATAGAAAAGTTATAATTTTATACTAGTTTTGTAGTTTTTAGTCAGTCACGTCTTGTGTATAATGGAATGTAGACTAAATTTACACATTTGAAGGTAAAACCAGGCTGATTATCATCAGTTTTAAAGAGCAAGTTGCTGGATATAATAAAACTGCTGGTTCTTAAACTCAAGGACTCTTTGAAATGCAGTGCACCATAAGGTGTCAGTCTAGAGTCAAATTTGTTATTGGTGTCTTTTTTTTTTTTTTTTCTCTCTCTCCTTTTGAATACTGATTAGGTGATGTAGACTGGGCCAGTTTTTTTTTTTCTACTCTTGACTGTGCCAGCATGCTAACTTGATCCATGGAATTACTCCCTAGCAGATACAAGTAATTGAGAAGTTTGAGAAGAAACATGGAGACTAGCATAATGTTCTTGAGCTAATCTTTGCCAGCAGTGTATGTAAGGAGTCTAAATTGGCTACACTATCTCACAAGACACTAAAGCAGTAGATTGTATCGGTGTCATTTATATTTAATTACCTCTTAAGAATTAGTCTTGGGTGAGCTTGCTTCTTATTTTATTCCAGTTTGTCCCTCTTATCTAACTCTGAATGAATAGTTGTATGCCTATATTTTGCTTTCATTTTAACCTTGAGTAGATTTGTGGGTTGTCTTTCATGTCACTTGCATGCTTTTACTCTAATCTTTACCGTTTGTAAGGCAAAATAAAATTTTGTTGTATTTTCTATCTAGTCTGTCTGCCTTTTTTCCCCTTGCCCTAAAATCTTAATTCTATGAAAAACCTAAAGATTTTATTCTATCAAATGGCTTTTGAATTCCTTCTTTTTGTTTGGAATATAAGTGAATGAGAGGCTTGAATTCCTTCACTTGTAGCATTGAGTGGATAATTTGTTACAACACATTGGGTTCATCTTCTGGTTTGTAGAGATTCACTGGTAGATTTGCCTTGGTCAAAAAATCACCTCCATTGACATGAAGTGAGCCTAACAATAGACCACTAGGTGGTGTTGGTGTGTTTTCTGCCTGAGAGCATGTCTTTTGTGATCTCTCCTGGATAATGGTTTTTAAATGTTTGTAGGATTTACATGGAATTATTTAATCTTAACCAGCAGATGATCTGAATAAATGTTGGAATTGAACTAAACCGGGTAAAATTGCAAGGTCAAGAAGCGTGTCTGTGCAGTCAGTATCAAGTTCTACTTGTTGATTTAGAATTGTTTCTGGGAGATGTAGATGATAACTAAGATCTGGTGTGGCTTGTGTAGTGTATTTAAAACCTTTGGGAACATGATCCTTATATGTTTGTGTTTCATAGCTGAACCTAATACAGTGGGGTTTTGTGGGTATGGTGTATTTATTGTTCAGTATCAGGAAATATTTATTAATATATGCATATATTATAGAACATCTATCTGTCCTTTTCTAATGTATCTTCAAATTAATGCCAAATTGTCTTTGTGGAGGTTATGCTCCATTCTTTGCCTCTAAATATAAAATAAATCATTAAAAAAAACCTTGACACTAAGGAATTTGTTTAGCACCTATTATACCATGTTTGCAGTGTCTCTAAATTTCCACAAAAGTGTGAGGAACAAAATGAAGAGATTCTTTTTGAAGATTATGCAGGGTCTTTGTCAGTCTGATGCATTTTGATGTGTCGTGATGTTTAATCATTATGCCTGACTTTCAAGGGCAATTATTTCTGAACAAAAAGTTGGTCAGTGGCAGAAAAAAATGATTTTAAATATTACAGTATAGATTAAGCTGAATTCCCTCCACACTTTTTAATGGACTGGACACATTACACTACAGCTGATCTGAGCAGGTGGCACATTCCCCAGTTTAAGGAAGGACGTCTGTTTTACTCCATGAGGGTCTCATTAGTGATTTTAATGCAGTTAACACTTGTTTGGATTAGGAGACCAGAGTTGATTTTTGATTACAGTCCAGCATAGAAAAAAGCATGATTAATTTAATCTGCATGCTGGGCAATAACTCCTAGCAGGATTCATATAAGATTGATACAGTTGGAGGTAAAGTAATGAAACGGTGTCATGTAGAAAGCAATTAAAATTTAATTATGTGAAAAAGTCATGAGTCTTCAACTTACACTTATGGTGGAAAATTGAACAATTAATTTTTAACACATTAATCACTTGTACCTAAGATGGTTATAAAGACTATAGGCTCATACTGTTTTATGTACTTTTAACACACTTGGTGCCGTTTTGAATTTATGGTGTACAGCTGTAGAAGAGTAATTATTTATGTTGTCACTATCTGGTGTCCTACACAAGCGGACGGGTTTTCATCCTGTCGTTTTCTTCATTTCATCTCAGAGTTTTTGTCACCACTGTTGCTTCTGGCTTTCTCATTTGGGATCTAAAAATAAATTTGCATCTGGATTTCTATAATGCTGCTTTGTGATGATGGATATTATTCCAAGTGCTATACAAATAAAATGTAATAATTTAATTCCTATGAAAGCAAAAGCAGCAAACTGTTAATGCGTTCATATTCATTAAGAAAGTGGAATTTAAAGTGTTTTTGGCAGAGACCTTTATACATCTGTTCAGTTTTCTGTATTACTCTCCCTAACAGTCATTGTATTGCCTATTATTCATTCCACTTTTCACTTTATAACATCTGTTTCTATAGATTACTCCATAATGCTATTAACACTGCAGGTGCTGTTACTACTTACACCTTTACTATGAAATAATCTTTTTTTAATGCTTTACTTTAAATGAAGTCTATTTCAAATCTATCTGGCTTCCTTCATTATGTACTTTCTCCCTGTTCCCTAAAGTTTAGGACACAGGAACTTTTTCTTCCCCGTATAGATCATACAAGCTTAAAAGAAAACCCCATGATGAAAAAAATAAATGTTTATTGTGAATAGTTGTCTTTATTGTGCTTGCTGATGCTGTATTTCTGTTATTTCTTTGAGTTAGTGGTAGGTTAGTGGTTGTGCGCTGAGCTGATATGTGTTAATTATAAAATATGTCTAATATGTGTTAATTATAAAGATAAAAGAAAGTTTTCTTTTTTTTGGATGAGTGAATGCAGTCCAACCACAGTGAAAGCTCAAATCCTCTATCTATCTATCTATCTATCTATCTATCTATCTATCTATCTATCTATCTATCTATCTATCTATCTATCTATTAACTGCATTTATGTATTATTAGCAGTATTAGCTTGTTGGTCTTCTAATGGTGTAGGAAAAAGAAATAATCTGCTATTTTATAGGCCAGTTTGACTCAGACAGACTGTAACAGTCAGTGATGTCAGTTAGCCTCATACCTGTATATATCAACATTAGCAACATACTTAGCCATCATTTTCACTCCGTCACAGAAACTGCAGTGATTTTTATTATACAGTATTTCTTGCGTTTCTTTTCTATATTAGAGGCTGTGAAAAAAAAATGCATCTAGATATCGTTTTAGCATCTTATATACAAACATGTGGTCTTTTATGCAGGGGTATTGTTGATGAGATGTTAATGTCGCTAATCGTTGTTTGACTCATCCATACACATCTGCTCACACAAGAAAAGTAGTTTTTGTCATGTTTATTTCAGGTTAAATCAAAATTAAGGATTTTTATTTCTCAAATTTAAACTACTGTATGTAAATGTTATTAAGTGATTTTTTTTAAACATTTTAAACCAAAGGCTTTAAGGATAATTAAAAGTGTTGCCTGGCAGAATATTTCACTTTTACTTAGCTTGAGGTTCTGCAACACAAATGACAGCTTGCAAACAATAACCTGTGAATTTACAATGGAAAATACAGGAAAAGCACTTATTGCAGATTCCATTACAAGGTAACCCTTACCTAAAAACATTACATGTATTTAGTTTACAAATCTCAAAGTCTTTTAAGAGAGAAACAAATACAGGTCTTAAAAAAACAAAGTTTCTCTCATAAATTTCTAAATTCTTGTCCTTAACAGACTTATCAGGCTGACTGAAAAAAAACCTCTGTGTGACGTTAACAGACGTAATATATACTCATATATATTAAGTCAAACACAAAAAAGGCAATGAATCCATACTGTTACATAGTCAACAAGAAGAAATGTATTAAATAGTTTTTAACCTCCATTCACAACTAATGTTAGCAGCTTGCCAACATGAAGTCCATAGACAGCTGGTTTCCTTCAAAGCTCTGAAATGTTCCCATAGATCCACAGTAGCCTTTTTAGAATCCAACAAGAGAATCAGTGTAGTCAGTGTCACTGTTTCTTCTGCTAGTCCATGGCCCTTCTGAAGACAATCCACTGTACACTCTTTTAGAGTTCATATAGACAGAAAAGCACAGTCAGACAATAGATTCTTTGGACGGTCGTTTTTCGCTCAGCAGGCCTGTCACTGACGGATTTCCCAATGAATCACTGTGGGACTTGGGAAGCAGAAGAACCACCCTTTGATTAGTCTGACGCCATTCATTATACAGACGGCAGTGGTACCTGAGAGACACCTGTAACAGAAGGGCATGGAAAGTGGTTAGATCTATTACACTGCTTAGGTGTGATTGGCCAAAGAGGTCTAATAAAGCTCTTTGTTCTCTACGTAAATTACATACATACGTAAAATCATACTGTATGTATAACCTTTAATACAGTCAGCAAGCAGCCACTACAACCATCAGTCAGTCAGAAACAGCTGCAGCAACCTTTGTTTATTTGCCTATCCGAAAGCACAAGTAAGCAAGATCTAATTTCAGAGACATTTGGACTTGCTGGCAACTACACAAGTGAGAGCTTTTTCTCAAGGGCTCTTCAACTATGCTCCAACATCTGATTGCAATCTAAAAATATGGTGTGACAAGATTGACTGGGTGAGGAAGGACATGGGTAGAACCTTAGTGTGGGAAAATATTAACTTTTTTGCCTTGTGTGAAGAGCAGAGGTGGAAATTACAAAATCAAAACTGAAGAAACTAAATTACATATAGACAAGCACCTACTTTGAGAAAACGTTAATTAAACAGAGAGCAAGGAAGCCCTACTTTCCCACAACATCAACATATTTGTGTATTATAAACCACAGAAAAATCCCCTTCAGTCCCCAAGCCCTAAGCACAGTTCATTTCCATTTGTATACCGACCAGGTATAATTCATCAGTTCATTACTAGGCTTAGTGAGTAGATCAGGAAGACACTAACAACAGCGACATTTGGGAGTTGAGGTTCCCTGGAGTAAATTTGAGTCCTGCAAAATTGCAGGACTCAAATTTACTCAAATCTGAAAACAAATTATATTCAAATTTGAGATATCATAATTACATGTAGAACATAAAAAGTAAACCTAAGGTGATTTTGGTCTCTTTCACATGTCTACATCTTATGTTCACTCACATAAATAAATATAAATTTTACAAATGTTTAAAAAGAAAAGTCATGATATTACTGTGACCAAGACTCCAAGTTAACCCCTTAAAGGTTCCATGTAGAACCTTAGTTTCCTTACCTGAAAGGCACACACACTCATTTAATATACTGTACATCTAAAGCTTACAGCATTATTATTCATATAAACAGTTTCTAGACTGTGTTTAATGCTTTAATGCTGTTTTTTTCCTTAATTCTGACAGCAACTGCTGCTATTGTATGTTTACATAAATCCTTTGTTTGCACAATGGTCAATACAGACTGTACACTGTTCAGCAGTATTTTATGTATCTTTCCTGTAGGATATTGTATAGACAGTTTGCACAACTAGTGAAACTCACAACTCACTTTTTAGTCATTAATTCTGTGTTGGCTTTATGTAGCACCATAGTCCTGGAGGAACTTTGGTCTTTTTTCATGATGTATTGCATCAGCTATATATGGTTGAATAAAAGCTTCTTGACATGACTTTAGGAAAGGTTATATTAAGAAGATAGAAAAAACTGTTTAAAAAACAGTTCATGTAATATAAAATAATGTAGCATAGAAATTCTTTTATTATTGACACCACTAATTTTCACCTTCAAAACACAAAGCAACAACAAATGCAACCCAGTTACAATGACATCATGGTCCATGGTAACATGCTTATACGCCACCACTCTATTCTCTAGCCAGAGCATTCAATCCCTGGGCTGAGAAAATAACATTTCCCTGTTCCTCTGAGCTCTTGCAGGGAAGGTAAGAAAGCAAGTCTGCTGTAATGTTTCCTTTTTCTTGCTGAAGCCTGACTATAAATTGGCTGTGAGGGCAAGTACCAACAAGTCAGGTGGGAATTAAAAAAATAAAACAAATTTAAGAATGTCAAGCACCCTCTTGAGAACTAAACACCTCTTTTCAGAGCAGAATAACAAGTCTCTTAAGGGTGGATGATGCTTGCCCATATGTTCTTATATATACAAGCTGCTCCCTAACACAAGCTCAGAGGCATCTGTATGACGTTGAAAGACCTTGTTAGAGTAGAGCTAAGGAAAATACACATATTGCTCAAGTCTCCTTGAAAACCAACCTGAAAGGCTGAATTGCTCCATCCACTAAATGTAATTGGGGCAATACTCTCTCACTCACTCATTTTCTACCGCTTATCCGAACTACTTGGGTCACAGGGAGCCTGTGCCTATCTCAGGCGTCATCGGGCATCGAGGCAGGATACACCCTGGACGGAGTGCCAACCCATCACAGGGCACACACACACAATACTTTCTAGCCAAATAGAAGTACACCTGAAGTATCTGAAATAATTCATTAAGTGCTTGAAAATATTTGAATGAATGGTGGGACATGTAACAAAATCAAAATGATAACATGATTGCAATTATTTTTCCATCAGCTTTTTTTGAGTATTTTCCATCAGCACAAGTTTTTTGTTCCCCGATATACCATAATAATGTACGCTTAGAGGCAAGTGTCTTACAAATTCTTTCATTTACAAAACAAAATCCACAAAAAATGGCTTTGTTTGAGTTTGACACGAAACTCATCCAAAATGTCTTCAAATGTGAGAGAGCTCTCTACAATTCAGGGCAATAAACTCGAAGGAATAAAAACCTTCTCTAAAGTAAAGATATAGTAGAGTACTTGACTTGACATTCAGCACACTACAGTACAATACGTTACTACATGTATCACACATCACTTTCTTTTTTATCTATCATATTCTATTTTACTCATACTATTACTCATATTATTATGATTCTTATTTCTATTCATTCTGAGT
Source organism: Tachysurus fulvidraco (assembly GCF_022655615.1). Taxonomy (NCBI): domain Eukaryota; kingdom Metazoa; phylum Chordata; class Actinopteri; order Siluriformes; family Bagridae; genus Tachysurus; species Tachysurus fulvidraco. Next base: position 12,988,805 of record NC_062537.1, on the reverse strand, counting down.
CTCTTAAATTTTGTTTATTTAAAAGTACAGTCTAAGGAGGAGTAGGCTGTCTTTTCATTCTCCTGCAAGTCGTACACACTATATAACTGTGTACGTGACAAATACGATCTTGACTCTTTCTATAAAATAAATTGAGATACACAGATATACCCTGAAGGTACCACCCCAGGCTTTTCCACTTTCTCATTGTCCTTATCTACCCTGATGTGTGGACATTTGCTGTTGGCTCTCTGTATGGAAATCATTTCTTCTAGACACTAATGTGCAGTACCCTGTAAAAGTGTGCTTGGCCTGAGATGGCTATTTAATGAGTGGTAGACCCTAGCTGCTTAGCGGTTTCAGATGGCCCTTAGCCAATAGCATATTCTCTTCAGAAAGAACCACCACTTTTCTGTCTTACTGTCCAGTATCAAAAGAATGCTTCTGGGCCTTATTGCTGTGCCATATTTTTGTTGGTGCTGACAGTCATACAAATGAGCAGCAGCCAGCCAACATCCGTTACAGATTCTCTCTCATCTACCGCACATGCTCAACAATGTTGCCTTTGTTTTTCTTTGTATAAAGTCCCAAGATCCCTTCAACCTTGAGAGATCCGTGTACTTTCTGACTGAAGAAAAACAAATTCGAATTTCTTTCAATATATTTCACAATATTCATTTCATTGAGAGCTCAAGGACACATAGCAACAATCTCCATTAGAAACGAAACTGTTTTTCTTCTTCAAAGCAAAGTTCGTTCATTGATTCATCTTCAGTTATTGATATGCATTTATCCTGGTCAGGGTCGTGGATGATCTGCTGCCTATCCTTGGAAGTAGAGGTCTTCACGGGTCCACTTTAGATCCGAAAACCCGAGGCCCGACCCGAGACCCAAGCGGGTTCGGGTCTAAGAGTTTCAAGTGTGCCTCGGACATGGGTCGGGTCTAATAATAGCGGCATCGGGTCTCGAGTAATTTAAAATGAATGTGTTTTTACCGAACGGACCCGAGAAGACCCGAACTACTATATCTCGCGTGTGTGCATTGACTCGAGTCCTTTTCCAACCACTCCTCTGTTTGCCAAGACCGCTTGAGACATCATGTGACTGGCGGTAAGCTAATTTTCATTGAAACAGACCTATTAATCAATTTTGAATCCACCCTGTAGCGGTTAGTTTAGTTTAGATTTACGCAACATTTGGGTCCAGTCACGTTAAAAAAAACGGGTCGGACTCGGGTCTAATTTTTTCGGGTTTGTCTCGGGTTGGGTCTTTATTAAAAAAAATTTAAATTATGCACGTCGGATTCGGGAAAAAAGTGCTTCAGGTCACCTCGGGTCGGGTACATTTATTTAGACCCGAGAAGACCTCTACTTGGAACACTGGATGTAGGCAGGAATACACCCTGGATTGGATGCTTCCAAACAAATTAACACACTTATTCAAACTTTGGGCACAGAGTACAGTAACCCACCAATTCACTATAGTCCCTTAAATAATTAGTTTAAAATAAAAAATATATTAATGATCCCTAAAGAAATTGAATAATGGGTTTAATGTTTACCCAAAAACGATTAAAGTTATGGTGCAGAACTATTTAAAGTCCAAAAAAGAAACTGTGCATTCCAGTTCTCCTGGGAAGTTTGTATTGACTGTTAGGGATGTCGAAATTATGATGTCATGGTGTGAACCAGCTCCTAATTAACTACAAATAAATACAGCAATGTTTATCTCTCCTTCTAGAAAATAAAGAACAAAGATGTTATTGAATTAAACTTATGATGTCACTGAAAATGTTATTGTTACATATCATATCGCAATCAAACCATTTATTTTCTATAGCTGCTAAACAATTTTGATAACTTGCCTTATATACCAAACACATAATAACTAAAAATAACTGAAATCACCTTATAGGATGAAAAAATTTACAGACAAAAACTACAGATGGTGAAACAAATTGTTCCACCATGCTTTCTGAATGACCTGGAAACTCTGAGCTCAAAGAAAATCCAGAGTTTCCACTGGTAGTGATAACTTTAGGTTGCAGTTCATGTGTCTTCAACTCATTAATACAATCTTTCCGGCATAACTGGAATGTACCAAAGATTTCAGATTATTATATCTTAGGAAACTGTGTTACACAACTGTGCACCTACATCTACTCCTCATCATGTAAAATGGGTTTGTGCGTCAATTTTGATGAATATTCATATATTGCTAATCAATGAGAAAATTCAAGACCCGAATCAACATTAAACTATTACATAGATTCAAGATATGCCAGTGGTTGTATACTAACCAGGGTCCAGAAGAGGTAAATGGTGAAGAGAGCTACAGTGAGAGCAATCAGGCCCACAGCCTCCAGTCTGCTGGAGAGGTGAAGGTGATCCACAGCTCCCCGAAGACACAGCCAACCTGAGATGGTGGCTAATGGTGTGATCAGCAGAAAACACACCATGTCCCCAAATAGTGTACGCTTCTCTTGACGCAGCCCGGGGTTACGGATCCACTGCACAGAAGCAGAAACCTTTTCATTCAGACAGCTTATTAGGAAATATATAACAAGAATCATAACATCTCTGCAACTGCAAACTGTCAGAAATGTTTCCTCTAACCCATTCTATAACTGGAGGTTTTATCCACCAGAAATAAAATAAGAGGAATATAATCAGCATGGTCAGCTTCCTCTTTAAATATAGACATTTACAGTCATCACTATTCACGTAAATCTTCATGGCTCATGCAATATTAAAGTATTTCCCAGATAAAGGAAGTATTGTGAAGCATTAGATCGCTACACACCCATTTAAAACAAATGTATGATGTTTGTGATGATTGATGCATGCAGACTGTTATGGTCACGTTATTATTGCTGAAGCGAGCACCACACTGCACCAAGACAGATAGCCTTTTAATATTTCATGACTCACAGATTCCTTGCAGAGATAAAGGCGACAATTTTGTGGCTGGAAAACAATTCTTGTTTTTTTAATAAAAATGTAAAATTAGACATTTATGCAAAATGCTGCTGTGGGTCGCCTTCTGTCACTGTGAGTGTAATTAGTGCCATGCGAATATGCAGAAACTAGGAAGCAGATGCTTAACAAATAGGTCGAGCAGAGGCTTTCTGCATTGCAATTATGCATTCTGGTAACCTGACACAGACGCGCAGCAGGGAGACACTAGCAAGCCCAGGCTATTAGCCCTGTGCCTCTCATTTAAGCTCTGCCCGCTAGACAATTCTTCTTATCCCGCATAAATGGAAATGGAGACTTAATGAGCACATTACGTGTTAAAATCGGAAAAGCTTTTATCTTAGCTTTGGGATCTTTAACACCAGGATGTTAATCAGCATATTAGGCTTCTCATTACTCTGAAAATTTGTTTGTAGCAGGCTTGATCGTTTGCAGATTTCTGGAAGTGTGGGCTGGTTGGCTTGGCTGCTTTAGAAGTGATATCGAATTTGAATAGATTATTTAACAAAATGAATCATTAACAAGGTCTGGATTATCCATGGAACTGCTATGAGGAAATAGTTTTGGTGTTTTGAACTTCTACACTCTCACTTTCTCTGTCTCTGCACACAACCATCACATTCCATCTGTGCATTACAGAGCCTCTAATCTCTCTCTCTCTCTCTCTCTCTCTCTCTCTCTCTCTCTCTCTCTCTCTCTCACACACACACACACACACACACACACACACACACACACACACACACACACACACACAGACAGACGCAACAAAGTCATACATTCTTTTCTGCCTCACACTCTCACATGCAGACATGCAGATATATACACAACAAATTTCTGTGGAAAATATAGCTGTTTTTTGTCTGCATTCACACCTCCAGCTTTTTTGTTGCCACAACCAGATGAGAGGATGTGTCAACCACAAGGCTACACAGCCTCTGCAGAAGCGAGCATACCTCGAGGAGAGGTCGTGCCTTCCGTTGCACACTGAACTGGAAATGGCAGAGCTCACAGAAGCTGGTGCTGGAGGATGAGAGCCAGTGCTCCAAGCAGCTGCGGTGGATTGTCCCCAACGTCCCTGTGCATTCACACGGGGACAACAGCTCTTCCTGTCCCCCTCCATCATGGCAGATCCTACACATGGGTCTCTCCACTAGAACACTGATGGGAGAAAAAGATGCTTTAAAGCTGATTCTTTATACATCAGCTTTCTCTTTAAACTGTTCACACAGCAATACAACTACATAATAATAATTTATATTAATACAGTAAACAGTTTAATAACCTTAATACAACAGATAATTATGTTGTGTTGCATTGTGTATGATTTGTGTGTACTGCTTTACACCACAGTAGTGTTGATGTGCTGTTGATTAAATGTTAAATTTTGATTAAATTTCTAAACTAGCAGCTCTGACAGTATTGCTGGCGGTAATTAAAGCACAGGTTTACATTAACAAGCTGGTTCTAATATGTTATTATTTCTAAGGTAGAGTATGTCAGACACTCTATAAAACAAGCACCCATTCATACACCACCGACAATTTAGCGATGCTAATCAGTTTACCACTCATTAGACTGGATGAGGAAGCCAGAGTACATAAAGGAAACTCTTGAAGCATGTTTAGAACACACAACCATGTGCATCTTGTACAGAGGTGGAATTCAATTCTCTGACTATGGAGGTGCAAGTTAAATGTGCTAACCACTAAAGCCACCACAAACCTTCGTCTCATCTTCTCACCCATGAGAAAATATTTATCTCAGCAATAGAATAAAACGGTACCTTATATAAAGCTCAGCACTGAAGATTCTTCTGATCATTTTAATTCCTGAATGAATTCACAAATTTCAGGCTTCCTCTATTATTTTAACATAATCACCTGTGAACTGCAGAACTTAGATGAAGTTGATTGAATTGTCTGGTTTCTAACTTTAAATTAAAACGTAACGTAACTAAAATGTCATTTGAAAGGGTCAGAATGCACAAAGGATTTGCCCATAAGGTGAACAATGTCATATAAATGTGATTTATGAGCCATGAAAGACCTCTGATTTATTTTACCTAAAATGAATTAAATGTTTTTTTTTTTTGTAAAAATCAATAGCTCAAATGTCATGTACTACAAAAATGTATTCAAACTTTTGATGTAAAAATAGAAAATTCCCTATTTTTGAAGCCAGAATTGTTGAGATACACAATACATTTTCTTTGTCTCACTTCTCTATGTTTACTGTTTGAGCTTTGATCATTTTCACCAATAAAATGTATTATGTATTTATATTTCTGCTACTTCTGTGTATACTTTATTATGAACATACAGAATGACAAACATTTCAGCCCCTCACACAGCTGCAGACAGACATACGGACGTGTTTTACAAGTGACTGTGACCTGAGAGCGATGTGCCAGACAAGATTTGGGGTATTATGGGTCTGCGTTATTTTATGACCCTTCTCAGCTGTGGCAGCTGAGGATGACTGAAGCCACTGGTGTGTTTGGGGAGGAAACACACATGGGGATATCTGGGCTTGGACTTTTGTGCACATGCTAGACTCGTGCATCACAAAGTGGCTGTCAGACATGTTAATCAAAGATCTAAATTTAGAGGCCGAGAGCTCAATTATTGAACTCCTGTGGTCAGACAACTCCGGACTCTGACAGCATGAGCTGCTTTGAGACGAAGCTCCCAAAATGTCTACTCTATTTAAAACCTGAAGGGAAGAAAGCTTGTTTTTTTTTTCACCCAATATATTGATCAAACATGTCATTCTTCATAGAACATATTTTTTGTTTTTTTTATCCTGAATCTTTTTTAGGGAACTGCTTTTTGTGAGTAGTTTACACACTGTAATGGTAACACTTTACATGGATTTTACATTCAAGTAAACAGATATGTGTTTTATGTCTCATCATTAAGTCTCATCATCTTTACACAATATGCATTAATTGATTATGGATCCCCTGCATTCTCAGACCCGTATCACTGGTACCATCCAGGAAACAAATTTTGTAATAGTATGTATGTTTTTCCTGGACACATGAATATATTATATAACTTTGTAAAATAATTTAAGGTACATTATGGATGTAATTGACTGAATATGTTGTTAGGAATAAACAGATAATGTGTTAGGAATACACACTACAGGAGGTTCACTACTCATTTTTGTTAAGTTTAAAGGTTTTTTAAAGGACACCAGGAAGCTTCAAAGGCACATGGTTAAGACTATAGGAATGTCCCATGGGACATAATAACACAACCTGTAAGCGGGAGTTTTTTTTTTTTATCAAGTCAGATATGTCAGTCTATATTGTCTCACATCGTCTGTATTGTCTTGTATTGTCTGCTTGATTTTGTCTTGTATAGTCCAAGCTAAATGTATAGTATAGTGTTATTTATGCCTGTACTTTTTTTTGAGAGTCACAAACAGCTGGAACCAAATTCCTTGTGTGTGTCAACCCACTTGGCCAATAAACCTGATTCGGATTCTGATGAAGCTCACAAAGCAAACACTGTGTATTCAGGATGCATACTTCCTTATTAACTGCCCGGACAGGGTCATGGTGTTTTAAATAAAATGAATGCAGATACCGATACAAATATTTTGAGCACTAAAGTGATTTATCATGTTACAGCACTAAGGTGCATAACTGGATGCAAAGTGACTTACAGTTGAAACAGGAAGCAGCTGAACAGTAAACTCAAAACCTTTCAATCAGTAACTCCATGTCTTAAGCACCGAGCCACTTCTGTCCACTTAAATTCTTACTTAAAGTTTTATTGTAGGCCGGTACCATTATTTCTCAGAGTGCAGGGGCTCCAAAATCAGGACTGCAATAAGTGCAACTAGGCAAAGACGATAACTAAAGGTACATAACATACATCTTTCCAAGTAAGATACATAATAAAGTTATGAAACATGCACCCTTGATGGTGCAATCTAGTGCCAAGGAAACAGACAGATTTGTACCTTTATTCCTAGAAACAATAAATACTTCATTCCATTGTGCATTCTGCATTTTGCATTGCTTTCCATGAAGGTTTTTTTTTTACAGGTAGCTCTCCATACCTCTGTTTGGCTAACACTGCACTGTTCATAAGTTGTCCATCCTTTGCTGCCATGTGTTTCCAAAACTGTGCATCCTCATGTGCTGGATTAGTGTCAGAGTCCATTGCTTTTCCTGGAAGTGCCGGTTCGCAGTAGTCTGAGCTCTCCATTGGAGCAGACTCATGTCCGGTAGAGCTTCTGAGAGGCGTAGTATCTGAATGGTCCATTAACACCTCAGGGAAGTGGCTGCAGCAGCCTGTCGTCATGGCAGCAGACAGATGATGCCCATGTGCCTATAGCGACTTTCCCATCTGGCTGAAAGAGGAGACAAAGGCTATCAAATCATGATCTTGGTAATTCCTTTTAATTGTGTGCATCCATTTAAGGTTTACTTGTTAAACAGAGATTTTATAAATCTGGTAAAAGGAAAAAAAAAACTAATGTTCATCTATGACTTGCTAGATAAATGTTTTCTTTTTTTTAGGCCTGTCTCTAATGATAAATGAACACAGGATTCCACTCAGATAACAAGACAGCAAATTCAAAAGTAAATTAAAAAGCAAAAGCCCTACTGAGCAAGTCAGGCAACAGTAGCAACAAAAATCTCCCTGAGATGATATTAGGAAGAAACCTTGAGAGGAACAATGCAAGTGCTTTATATATTGAAACTGAAGCTTACATATATTCAATAAATTGCAAGACACAAGAGGTTTCAGTTTATCAGCACCAGCTTAATCCACTTCTCTAGCAAATGATCTAGACATCAGTATGAACAACGAAAGGATATATATATATATATATATATATATATATATATATATATATATATATATATATATATATATATATAAATTTACGGTTATAAAATACTAAATCTAGATTAAAATCCAAACTTAGCAGTTCAGGTTGGTCAATTTGGATGTTAGTTGGATGTCAAAAAAAATAAAACAAATTTAGAATTTAAATTCAATCATTCATCCACTATAACCACTTTATCTAGAATCTACATCTAGAATTTATCCTGTGAACACAGCGCACAAGGCAGGAATACACCCTGGGTGGGACACCAGACACACATATACACACCCACACCCACACACACCCACACCCACACACACGCACACACACACACACACACACACGCACACACACACACACACACACACACACACACACACACACACACACACACACACACACACACACACACACACACACACACACAGCAATTTAGAGTTGCTAATCCACCACCTGACATTTTTGGACAGTGAAATGGACATAAGGAGAACATACAGGACGCTGGCAGTAACAGGAGCTCAAGCATGAACCAATGACCGTAGAACTATGAGGCAGTGGCACTGTTTACTGTGCTGTTTACTACTGTTGTCCTCACACACAACAGAACAGTTAAAGACGTCTTAAAACAAGGCTAGACAGAAGAATTAAAATTCGGCAGTCCACTGAATAATCTTTATATTACTGTCAGAATACTGAGACACAAATACTTTCATTCACAAATAAGAATAAAAGACACTGATAAACCCATTGTACTGCTCAGCAACATGTCTCCAAACAACACATGAGTGAATCAGGAAACACAGCTTTGCAGTTATAGCCAGTGCATTAACAGTGGCTCGATTGTGTCCCTACTCATTCACAGAGGGCAAAAGACATCTCTTTTAATTTCCCAAGGCAGCGAGACAGAATGAGCTCACCAGCTAGTCAGTGTGCTGCATTGTTGCAGGCTCACATCACTATAGAGGGTCAACACAAATCCTGTGCTTTTTTCTGATTCTCCCCACACCATGCAAACAGATGTGAAGTGCACAACACAGTGCTATCTTTCAAGCCAGTGAAGAAGTCCCAGTTCCTTTTCAATGATGACATGACAGCGTGCCAAGACAAGGTACCTCTTAATTATTTACAGTAACTAAAGGCTTTCGTAAGGGCTGGGCGTTGGTAAAAATAACAGCATTGGAGCAACTGGAAGTCAAAGCATTGCAAAGACAGGAAAGAGCTGTTTTTTTTTTTTACCAGGGCATGAGAGTACAAATACTAGGTGGGGCCTTCCCGACAAATCCCTGGTTAAGGAAGAGTGTTTTACAGCAGCTCGTATACAGTATAGATGTACATGCCAAAGATCCAGTTTCATGTTGATATTAGGTACTGTGTGAAAAATGCAAACCCCTGTGACATGAACTGACATTAACCTTTAATGTGCCATGGACCTTGCTGGTTTCAAAGTTTCTGGGTCAGAAACTGGCTCAACATCGTGCTGGGGAAACTCACAATTTTTTAAAGCAATTTTGCACTTCACAATAACAGGACATGACTGTGATTTAGCTGCAGGTAATCACAGCTGAGCCGATATTCAGCACAGCAGAATGACTATGAATGCAAAATTGCTTTTATACAAATATTAAAGAAAAAATACTGCTAAGTAAACGGCATTTTTGACACAATATGGCTAAATAAACTCAGCTGTAATTACCAATTATTCATCCATGCAATTGTCCAATCAGCCAATCATGTGGCAGCAGTGCAATGCAGATACAGTACAGACATCAGCTTTGGGCAATATTTACATCACATCAACCACCATGGGGAGAGAAAAAAGTGATCTGTATGGTTGCAACCGTGACGTGATTGTTGGCACTAGACAGGCTGGATGAGTATTTCTATAATTGCTGATCTCCTGGGATTACTCTCCTGGGAAGCACAACAGTCTCTAGACTTTACTAAGAATAGTGCAAATAAGAATAAAATTCACTGATCAGTACTTCTGCAGATGGAATAGCCTTGCTGCTGAAAGAGATCAACCGATAAACACTGCACATGACCACATAAGTATCTCACATCAACCCTTGAGGTGGATGGGCATAAAACATCAACCTTTGAGGTGGATGGGCATAACACATCAACCCTTGAGGTGGACGGGCTACAGTACAAGGGCAAAAGACCATGTTGGCTTCCACTTATGTCAGCCAAGTACAGAAAACTGAGGCTGCAATGGACATATACTTAATAAAAAACTGGACAGCTGAAGACTGAAAAAAACTGTTCTGATGAATATTAATATCTGCTGATGGACACAGATGGAAGGATCAGAATTTGGCACCAACAACATAAACCCATGGACACAACCTGCCTTGTGTCAACTGTCCAGGCTGGAGGTTGTGTAATGGTGTGAGGAAGAGTTTTGTTGGCACACTTTGGGACAGATAATACCAATCATTATTTTCTTGCATGCCACAGACTAGTATTGTTGTTGACCATGCACATTCTTTCATGGCCAAAATTTCCCATTCTTCTAATGGCTACTGCCAGCATAATAATGCACTATTGTTCAGTGTTTCTGGTGGCCATCCCAGTCACTGGATCTTAATCCAGTATTTGGAGATATATATATATATATATATATATATATATATATATATATATATATATATATATATATATATATATATATACCTTACGGATGAGAAAGAATGGAAGATGAATCTTTATTGAAAAATCTACAGGAAATGCATGCAATCATGTCAACACTGACCATTATCGTAACCGAATAAAGCGCAAAGTCAGTCTCTTCACAATATTAGTACAGTGTTCATAATAAAGTGCCTGGTTAGTTTTTTTCTCATTGAAAATAGTTCCAAAAGAAACCACAGTCTGACCGAGCATTGCATGTTGCCATGACAACACAAAGTCTTACTGACAGACTGTAATAAATGCAGTAATGCTTTTGATGTTATAAACTCTAAACAATAAATATTTCTGTGATCTTGCAGGCATTGTGCATTATGTGGTATCTTTTTGTTTCTAATTGATCAGAAGATATTAACTCGGATTTACTAGTCTTAATACGTTTTACAGATTACAAAAATGTTCAGAAAAGGAAAAGGCAGTTTTCACACATTCTCTGTTTTTTGCTGAGATACGTATCACAATGTAGAAAATCTGTGACATAACAGTAAAATATTTTCAGCACACATGCAACAAGTAGCTTTTAACATGTAGAATTAAAGTTTTGTTAATATTTTAATTGTAATTTAATCTAAAGTAAAAAACAACAACAACAACAACAACAACAAAAACCTCTGAAATGGGAATTTGGTCATTTAAAGCTCAAGAAGAAAAGACAGAAGAGACTAGAGATATATGTCAAAAGTCAAGAATAAAGAAGTGAGAAGAGACCACATGAAATACTGCTGCAGCTGCTCTCTGCCATATAACAGGGCAAATACATACAGAAACTTACAAAAACCACAAGAACAGTGCATGAAGCTTCAGATCACAACAAGGAGCACTGAGGATGTTGTCCTCATCTTGAACAATTCATGAGGTTAAATGAGTTGTAATTGTATGCATGCTTATGCTGTGCTAAAAACAATATTTTGTGGAAATACACTCACAGTTATTGCTGTTGCCAGAACAAGATTCATGAATTTTCAACCAGATTTAAATTGACCACAGACAATTCAGTGTGTTCACACTTCCCCAAGCTTGGGCCATCCAGGCACCCACAGATCCTTGAGGCTCTCAGAGTAACAAAACTCCTTGACACAGACCTTAACCTGTGTCACCCATTACAGAGTGTCCTCGGCTTCTAACCTGCTCTCTTTCCATTATCAGAGCAAGCTGTCTGATGTCCCTACCATGGATGACTAAAATCAATGAAGCAGAGGAGTCTGGGAGAGCACCCAAATGTGTGACTCCAGAGGACAATTCATTACCAGGAGGCCCAGGCCAATCACAGATGGCACCCTTACCCACCTCACCATTTAAAGTCATCTGCTAAATTAATCAAAAAATCTATTGCCTCCAATTACCGTCCACGGCTTTTGTTTGCTCTGCAGATTGCTTATTATGGCTTGTGAAGTCTTTTGCCTATTTTTATCACAACGATCATGGATTGTTGTTTTGGATTGTTTACTCAGAGTATGGATTTTTAATCAGTTTAGTGTATTACATTAAAAACTGAAACATGACCAGAACAGAAGCTCATTTATAATAGAGTTAATGTCAATTCTATAGTACTGAGTCTTTATGGATATACAGTGCACATTCTCATGGAAATGACTGACAAATGTCGGTTTTTAACTTGATGGAGGTGAAGAGAGAGAAACATGTGGGAAGACTGTGTGTCTAAGATAAGCTTGGCAAGATTCATAGCCACCAATGATAAACAGGGAGAAGCTCCATGGCCTTGAACTATTCTGTCATGCACACACACACACACACACACACACACACACACACACACACACACACACACACACACACACACACACACACACACCTCATACACCCACAAAGTACTTTCACACCCGCACACGTAAAAGCTGACAGTGCAAAACAAGCCACTTTAACAGTGCAGAGTGGTTTGACCTTCTCTCCCCTAATCTACTTATCGTATAATTGTTCATTGATGATGCTGGTATACTTAGGTGGCTTTAGATTTTTCACAAAATGCTAATTAATTTCCTTTACTTACTTTTTGACGTGTTGTTAATTCAGCATGGTAAAGCTCATAAAAGCCAAGAAGCAAAGAAGACAAAGGAGACTAATGATGCTGATAACATATGCCTTTTGTCATGCCAATCCAGACAGTGCTATAGTTATCTGTAGCTGGGAGAGCAAGAGAGCAAAACAAGAGTGATGATACCCAATTATGGGTATTTGGGACACCCATAAGAACGGGAAGTTAGCATTTTCCTTTGCTGAAGTGTGACGTAGCAGGTGTGGCAGTTTAAAGTATATGCAGTCACGTATCTGGGAGGAAACACATGTTGGCTTTCACCATCCTCCCTGATCCGTAGCTGCTGTCTGATATGGAAGAACTAGCTAGAGGTTAGGAACTGGTAAATTACCAAATTGTGTAAAAATGGAGTACATTTTTTTCTGTGGATTTGGATAACTTTTCCAAAAAAGCCTCACAAGTATGACATGAATTATTGTTATTATTATAGTACCAGAATATATATCTCCAGTTATAAACTGGTCAGAATTAGTAGCTATTCCTGTTTCTGTGAAGAGCCAAATGTCATAAGGTAGGTAAAATAGCAATGTGCCCTAGACTATATTTACACTTACTAATTAGTATCATGAATAGAAAGGTTGCAATTTACACAGTAAAAAGAAACAGACTGTTTCAAATGAGTTTGAATTGAAAGATATACATGTTTACTCACTGATTTGTCATATACTATTGATACAACAGTGTGTGTATGATCGCGTGCGAGTATGTCTGAGTGGGTGTTAGAAGTGCTGTCAGTGTGAGTTGCATCTACTGTCATGGCCTAAAGTGTTGTTGCAATGCTAGAAGCTGCATGCCTGTCACAGCTGTGAAACTCCTGAAGACCAGCTGGCCACACAGAGCTGATCCACACTGACACAGAGATTCTCTCTTTCATCTATATGCTGTATGTCAGCCTCCAGCAGCCTGGCAGCACTTGTAAAAGGCTGACAAGCAAAGGAATGTGCTATTTTATATGCACACAATACACATATGTGGGTGACAAGCTCAAAAAACCAACATCAACATCAGACATTTATTCTAATAAACTACTGTATGGCTTGAAGATATTAAGTAACAAAGATTTGGCCTACAGGATTCAGACATACAACATTCAGCATTTGAATGTTGTGTAAAATTTTACAGATGTATCTAAGGACAGGTACCAGCCCCCCCCCCCCCCCCCCCCCAATGCCCCTGAGACCATCCATATTTTTTTATCTATCCCAACTTACAACAAAGGGATCAAGAAAAATGTGTACCATCTCGGAGAACCACCGTATATACAAAATAATTATAACATAACTCATTTTTAATAGTTAGAACTATATTATTTCATGGTCACAATTGGTATATAGAAACTTCCTAGACAGAAGTTTTGCACTGACGGGAAATGCGTTCCTTTTATGGTCATCTCAAATCACTTCCTGTCACCAAACAGCAAATATAAGATGTCTAGTAATGCACAAAGTGTATTCTTTTCTCATTATTTTGATGTTCAGTCGATAAGAAAGTTTTCCTCTTTGTGGTTACTTCGTACCTCTTAAGTGGCCAATTAGAAGAACCGAGCATTGGAGGCTGAAATCACTCCGTAATTTCCCTTACACGGAAGTCTTTCAGTATAAAGCTGTTGTACACTTGTGAAGATTTTCACATAACTTGAGCTAATCATATTTGTCTGTAGATTTAAAGGTAGACACTCTGCTTACTCTGCAAAAGCTTTTTCCCCTCTGAACACATTCAATTATATCAATGTTTATTCGAATAAAAGCTAAAATAATTAATAATGGTTGGAGAATCAATATAGATATAGATATGGTGAAACTATCACACCAAATCCTGTTTGATTTAGCAACAGATATCCATCTTACATTCCTGGCTTCTTACCAGTGTGGGAAAGGGAGCAGACATGCTTAAAAATAGCAGCACCCCCACCCTAAGACAACCCTTTTCCACAACCCCTCTGACCACATCTAATAACTTCAGCCCAGCTCTCAGCTCAGCTCTCAATGCTGCTCTCAGGACCCTCCTCATCAGCAAATTAGAGATAATGGCTACCCAAAACATGCAGTGCAGTGTTTCTAAGACAGCACACTGGTGAACACCAGGAGTATCTTCCTACAATACCATTTTAATGTCTGAAAGTGTTTACTGAACACTCATAAGAATGAAGAAATGAACACAATAAAATTACCCACGTGGAATTAGGAAGTGGCCCAGAAAAGTGTTAAAAAGCTTAAAACTACTTTATATTTTAAACACTAATCAGAAATCCTGATGAAGCATAGCACACACTCTACATCTTGTTAGGCAGCTTCATAATAGGGTTTCAACCCAGAAAATAAAGCATTAGACTTTTCACTATTTTAACCACAAGCCTTTATCAAATGTCAAATATATAAAGCACTTTGCTCTCTCTCTCTCTCTCTCTCTCTCTCTCTCTCTCTCTCTCTCTCTCTCTCTCTCTCTCTCTCACACACACACACACACACACACACACACACACACACACACACACACACACACACACACACCACACACACACACACATTTTCTCACTATGTTCTCACACATTTTCTCATACTCTCAGTCTAGTGTCTCCAAACCTGGTAAAGTATTTTCAAATGTGTCGATCTAAAAAACCTAGAGCTTATGTTCATAAATTTAACATCTCTAATCGACAGTCATTCTGCAGATATGCACTGCATTTTCTAGCCCATTGATATTCATGTATGAGTCCGAAGCCAGACCTTAGTCAAAACTTTGTATATTTTGACATGGGTGCCGATACTTATGCCCACTTGCTATGACAACGATTCAGGCATCTATTATACAACAATTCTCACAATAATAGCTGTAATCAGGTAATCATTGTCCCTTTATGGTAACATACTTGCACTAGGATTTGTTGGTATGAGCTGAGGTGTGCCAGCTGTTCTGTTATGGTTCATCTGTACCGATTACGTAGACACTGTATAAATATAGAGGCAGTGAGCAAGGACCTGCTCTTAACCACACAGACTGTTTGAAGCTATGAAAACCAGTCCATTGGATCGTCATTATAGGAAAGATAGTAAGTTAAACTAGTATAAGTAAAAATAAAAATACGCTTGATCAGCACGGTTACATATGTTGTATTAACACCTGATGAACAATTAACACCATGGAACACACAACACCTAATATTTGTACTATGTATATCTCATTTGCACATTGCACATCTGTACATACTGTACATACATTCATATTGTCTAAATGTTTACTGTGTACTTCAATTGCACATTTCTCACCCTTGCAAATTTGTACATACAAATTGTCTATACTGTATATGTCATTCTGGCACTAAAACAAATTCCTCGCATGTGAAAACATACCTGGCAAAAAAGGTGATTCTGATTCTGATTCTGATTCAAGAATAGATTAGGTTTTTTGTCAACATGGAATTTGTAAATGTGAATCAGAATCTTTATCAAATGCATCATGACATTGTCGATGTGACCATGTGAAGACAAAAAAAAAGCCCCAAAACACCAAACCACAGTAATATTACACATCACTCTGTGCACTCAAATAAAACAGAACAAGTGAATGCTAGCGTGTTATTTTGGACAGTAATCTTGGGACGAGTGTGCATATTTGTAGGCTGTCTAACATCCACCTACCTAGTTGTCTATTATGAGTCATTCAGAGAAGAAGAATTTGAAAAACTAGTCGGTGTTGTCATCAACATTTTAGAGCAGAAAGTTTAAATATACTATATGACTAAACATCACCTGACCATCACAACCATCTCTGAGTTGTATGCTGCATTTACAATTTCACTGGAAATAAGGGGAGCTAGACCAAACATGTTCACATGACAATGCCCCTGAGCACAAATCAAGGTCAAGGAATCATGGCATGATTTGCTAAAGATGGCTTTGATGATGTTGGGTAGCCTACACAGAGCCCTGAAGTCACCCCAGGCCTCAGCCTCAGTTCCTTCACCTCACTAATGCTCTTGTGGATGAATGAGAAAAAATCCCAGATTTTTCCCAGAGGAGTAAAAATGATTAATGATTAATAAATGCAAAAGGAAAGGTGTTCAAAAAACAAATGGTCAGGTTAGATTTTCACGCGTGTACAAACTTTTGACCACGTTGTGTATTTATATTATGACAGAGTAAAACTATACAGGGATTATTGGGTTTAAAAATAAGTGTGACAATATTTAAATGATTTAAGCATACACATCATATTAGTTTAGTTAAGATATTAAATGACCAGCTCTAGCTTTGCTCAGTGCTGCCTGCAGTAGGAACTCACACACGAACACACTTCATTACACATCCAATTTCCAGAAGGAAGAGAAAATTCAAAAGGTACGTCTTGAAGGAGAAGGTCAGACATAATTCAAACAGATATAAAGCTGAAACAAATTCACAGACATTTGTATGACACCCTTCCATCCTTTCAAAGCTGATTGAATAGACTCCTTTCGACCTGCCAATAATACTCGTACTCTCTTCTGAGAGTAGGAAAAATGACCTTGTAATCTTTTACAACCTGACAATATACAGTATACAGATATATTTTACCATTAAACAGCGCTATTTGTAAAGTCTCAAAATCTTGCAATATCCTTGTCTTTCATATTTATTTCTAAAACCAATGAACCCTCATGTTTAAAGTTGTTGTTAATGCAATATTAAGTTGTTTCTATTTCCTTTTTGCAATTGAATCATTATGGTAATCATTGAGAATAATTTCAGGATATAAACGTTTGACCCTGCTGATCATTAAGTACTGCTTTGTCTCAGTTTCTAGTGCCACAGGGTCTAAAAAAGGCAAAGCAATATTTACAGTTTGTGGGGTTTTTTTGCACCACTGAGCCATGTCTCTGACAGAACAGGCCATTTTTCTTGCATCAGCCTCTGAATGGTACTGTGGTACATGCCGCTCCGATTGCTTTTGTGCCCGGCTCTTTCAGCCACTGTGATCAATCCATCCATGACACATCAGTGCGTACCAACACATCATTTTCACAGCAAGTCTATGATTATGTATGACTAGCTGTTTGCAAAGAGGCTTTGGTTGAACCAATAGAAGAACCAACCTGGAAAGAAAAAGCAGGCTTTCCTATTCAAGCAGTCAGAGTATGGCTGTGGGATGTGCTTGTGTATTCGCTTTCTCTCTCTCTCTATCTTTCTCTTTCTTTCTCTTTCTTTCTCACTCTCTCTTGCTCTCTCTCTCTCTCTCTCTCTCTCTCTGTCTTTCTCACTCACTCTCTTTCTCTTGCTCTCACTCTCACTGTCTCTCTTTAAAGGAAATGTGTTCATTTAAAAAGAAAAACGGAAGATACACCCTACATGATGAGTAGGCACTTGAAAAACTGTATTATTCAACACCAAATTGTTCAAGCATTTCTCCATCATTTAATACATCCAGAATAATTATTAGCCAATGAAGGCAATCGCAGAAATATTTTTATAAAGCAAGACTTGTGCATAGTTGCACATAGGTTACACAATATAACCCAGGAAAATTGTGAAATATGATTCATTGCACAGGTTCAAGATACTTCGTGACTACTATCTCTGCAAAATGTTCTGCTAGGCTATAATTCATGTTTTAATATAAGAAACCATTTTTAATAAATGGTGAAACTTGGCAGTCATGACAGCATTGTTAGTTATGTATAAATTTGTCTCAAAATTGTATGGTTTTAGTGATTTGTATGTTGCTGCACTTAACACTAAATTACAGTGAAATCTGTGAAGTTGTTTTACTATCAAATGTATCCAGATGTAAATGCACTAATGAGGTCCAAATTATTATAAATTAATAACCAGACCCATATTAATACCATGTAACAAATTTCCTGAGTAAAACTGCTAATCCTAAATTACCTTCAGCAAGTTCCTGTACTGATTATGGGTCAAACTTAACACATTTTCATGTTACATTGGCTTGTGAGCAAAGAACACAATAGCAATTTGATGACTTTTTAAAAAATATATTTGGCCACAGACAAATAAGTGGTGGGTTGCCATAAAAAAGGTGAAGGGGTTGAGCTAAAAGTCTGTCATGTTAGAGCTATAGCTGAAATTATGCAAAAAATGAAATCTGATAAAAGTTCTACACAGAAACTAAATGAGGAATTTTTAAAGGTCACATTATACATAAAATGTGCAGCCTACAGCAAAAAGTTTCTGTTCAAATAACAGATTACTAAAAGGAATGATTCTAATGAACATGGTATAACATTGTTATTGATCTAGACGGAACATAATTTTCACTTTAAAGCAAAATCAAGACGAGCTCATGTAACTGTATAACTAAGCTTTTCCATTTAATTTTCTGTATATAGTTAGAGTTGATCATTCCAGTCAGTGTTTTTTCACTGAAAATATTTTAATATTCCATTACACACAATCACATACAATTCAGGAAACATAACACTACAGTATGGGTATTACGCATATTTATATTATATCAGCAAGGCCTTCTTACGGAAACAATAACATTGAAACTGACACCACTGCTATAAGACAGTACTCATTGATCAGAAGTGCGTTTGTTTCCATTGACACTGACAATTATTTCATGTTTTTCAGAGCAAGGGACATTTTCACTGTCATATCCTTCTACTTTGGGATAGGAGGGAACGTGTAAAAATGGCATGAATGCAGGATATCTGGGAATAGATTTTCGCCTCTAAATATAGAAAAACTAATTATTTTACTACAATGTGGTGCCACTCTAGTTAGTAACCTTAGAAGCTACGGTTTATATAGGACATTACTGTAGGTTTATATAAGAAATAACTTACATGCTTATATTGATAGGAAATCATAATGCCGTACATGTGATTATAATATATACATTAAATATATACATAAACACTGTCCTCTTCATAAGTATTGTAACAGTAAGGCCATTTCTATTGTTTATGCTATGCAATTTGGGTTTAGGATCAGAAGATATGAGATAATAGATCAGGATTTCAGGTTCCATTTCCTACTATTTTCATGTAGATGTGTTAAATAACTTAGATCATGACAACATGTGTTTGAACCCATCCATTTGTCAAATGATCAATAAATACTGGAAAAAATGACTTAAAGGTGTTTTTTGTTGCCCAGGTGCACCCTGTTAGACTGACTGTGTAAACAATTAACAGCCCTCGATATATCTATTTGTGGACTGAGCCGTGAGTTCACCATGTGAATACTGCTGCATTTGTTGTTAAGCGGAAAAAACAACGTGAAGACTGTAGAGCTGTCTATGGGAGAAAATGTTTTCTAGAAAAGAGTTTTATTGCTACGGTTTAAGAGAATGCATGTCACATATGCTATTTTATATATATATATATCATTTATTTATTAATATCCTTTTACAAGCAGTTTAATAACACACTATAAAGTGTAGTATTGTAATCTAGGTGCAACACTGTACATGTTTCCTCTGAGTTTGGCAACAAACCAGCAGACTAGCAGAATGTTACCATCACCGATAACAGTTTCCTGGAAATTATGTTGCAGCAACTTCTTTCACAAGTGTTTCACATAAAAAAAATCACATTAATTGGCACGAGTCAAAAGAAAAACCATGTAAAAATGAACACTACCAGTGTGCAGGAAAACTGCACATGCCTTAACATGATTTGTATGATGAGACTTTATTCTATCAGCTTCACCTGAGTGAAGGTGTGAAGGTTTTACATAGTGTTTACTGACTACTGTATGTGTTTGAGGCTCATGTTTGAGGTTGGGCATTTAGAGCACTAGCTCCATGGTGGTCACCATGCGTGTGAGGTAATGAGGAAATGCCCAAGCAGCAATGACTTCCTGAACAAATGAACCATTCCAACCCCATTTAACATGCAATATTGAGGAAACCTTCTATAAACGTTTATAACAAATAGCCTATTTATGCATCTCAGTGGTAAGATGGCATAACGTTCACTAAGATAGTTGTTTTTTTAATAAAGCACGTTTAATAAAAATTCCCTGAATAGTTTCAGTTCTAAAGCACCGACTTCACAACACAACCCATAGTCGATGCACTCACGTGAATATTCATCATTTATATGTAAAACATCACACAACTGACAACAGATCACTGTCATGACTTACCCGTAATAAGTAACTGCTCAGTGCACGTTTAAGTCCCGAGTGATGAGAGTTGTTTTGTCCTGAAACAGTCAGATAAATAGGAGTTATATGTTTAATGTGCAAGTCGTTCAGGTCTCGCGCTACAGCTCGCGCTCAGCTGTTCACTACACGCCTGGGCTGACAGTAAAGCATTTCATATGACAGCTTCGTAACCAATCACATTCGTCCTTGAAGAAACGCAGCAGCCAATGAGAGCGCTTTAAAAAGAGACAGCGTTTATATTAAGGCAGTTTATACACTGGTATTCCATAAAGGTTTTTTTTGAGTGATCTGATTTTTTTTTTTTTTACTTATTTGATTGTTTGCATTTTGTTTGATAGATTATATAGGCAGCAGTAAAACATACACAGGATTACACTAAAATAAAAAATTATCTCAAGTTACACCAAATCATCTCCACATTCTGTATGTAGTTTATTTTATTTTTATTGCATTTCCTTTTTTCCATCTAAATATAATCTACCCTGCTACCTATAGTCCACCTTCTGCATTCAGCACCTTAAACAATTCACCCTGTCCTTTTCACATCACAGGTTTACAGATCTATACTAGTTTGTAATATTTATTACTATTACTGTATGTGGCCAACAAGGACATGAATATGCTATCCAGCAACCCAAGCTAAGGTCTGAACTTTTTACTAATAATTTATTCTTTTAATACTAATCAGATTCAGCAATTACTAACAGTATTTTTATTTTCAAACCACTTTGCCACATCTCTATTTAAATAAAATGATTTAACCTTCAATGTCCAGGTCACAGGCCACCAAATCTGATTGTGTGGCACCATCTTTGGTGTTAATTTTCAAGAAATGCTAATCTGTTTCTCTGCTTTGTGAAGTTTCCACACTCACCATCTCTACGCCTCCTACCTGCTATTTAACTCCTACCCAAGATTCTTTAGAGGGTCTGAAGCTAGAAGTAAAAACCAACAGGATGACTAAATTTCATTTCAGAATGAAAGTGTGTCAAATACTCAAACATACACTGATAAACCACATGAAAGTATTGTGTGGTGGGCTGCAGTGATGACACTGCAAATCAAAAACTGTGGATATATTAACATTTTTAACATATTAACATTTTATTCAATATGTTGCGTCTTCCTCTTCTTGATTCGTCTTTATTAACGTATACAAGTTACAAACACTAGTAATCTTTTATCCAGAATAATTTTCTGTTCTTCCCACTTGTCCACCATGTTCCATGATTTTGCTTATATTTTGAACAAACTCAACCCATCAATCAATTCAATATAGCAAATAAATTCAGACAAAAAATATTTAACATCAAATATTCCTCAGGACACTGTTTTAAAATGAAATCTTGTTAGCCCATACATCTCGATTAAGTGGTTTCTATAAGATGTCCACCTGCATACAACCCAAACAACGGAACCAGACGCAAAATACACAAAATCTTTGCTCAGATCTATAAAGTTAAAAAAACTTTAATATTTAAACAGGACAGTGTTTAGCAAGTAAACACAATTCTACAAACATTTCATTATTTGCAAACAAACACTTATTATTCAGTAACTACATAGAAAAATGCTCAATTGTCAAGTTAAACTAATATTTTGTGTGTAAATGTATGCATAATGTCATGAAGTATATATTCTACACAGATTAAGAGGTTAATATAATGTGTATAGCTGCAAAACTCTTTTGACCACAATGCGCCACCTACTGGCATATTTTAACCAGCAATTCTTTAGAATCAGAATCAGAATCAAAATCAGAATCAGCTTAATTGCCAGGCATGTTTTCACATGCTAGGAATTTGTTTTAGTGCCACTAGCTCCACAGTCTAACAGAATGACATATACAGTATAATTGTATGTACACATTTACAGATGTGAAATGTGCAGTTTAAATATACATATGAAATATACATATACAAATATAGACAATTGTATGTACAAATTTGCAATTGTGAGAAATGTGCAATTGAGGCATACAATATATACAGAGAACACAGCCCTGGGGGATGCCAGTTCTGACGGTGCAGGTGCTAGATTTGAGTTTTCCCAGTCGCACTAGCTGCTGCCTGTCTGTCAGAAAGCTGGCGATCCACTCACTCACAGACAGAGGAGGGCACGGAGAGTCTGTAGTCATTAAGTCCGGTGATTTTGGGTTTCTTTGAGACGGGGATGATGGTGGAGCTTTTGAGGCATGTGGGTACTTCACACAGCTCCAGTGACATGTTGAATATCCGCATGAAAATGGGGACCAGCTGATCAGCACAGGCTTTCAGACAGGCTGGTGAAACGCTGTTGATCTTCTCTTGATCTTCCTGAAGACCTGACACACATCATCTTCACTGAACTGAATTGAAGGTGTGACTGATTCAGGGGATACAGAAGATTCGGGGGATACAGAAGATTCGGGGGATACAGAAGCAAGATGACTTTAGCAAGATGACTAAGAATGACCAGATGTTAAAAGCTGTACAAAGAAATTCGTCAAACATTTTTAAATTTTAAATGTTTAAAACAGAAAGAAAAGGTTTAATATATTTTATATTTAATATTTAAAATTATATATAATTATTACATTATTTCTAGGCCACATTTAAATGTGATATTAACCATGTTTGTACAGCTTTGTACAAAACGTCAGATTTTCCTCATGTTTAATATCCTCCTTAGAAACAGGTGTTCGGATGACACTGATGGATTTAATCTAAAATGGATCATATGGTTTTGCAGAAACATGCCATGCCGATGTGCACAATGTCATTAAATAAAAAAAGGGGACGTACCAAATACAAAGAAACTCTGATATACATGAGTCTACTTTTCACTCAAGCTGTTGTCAGTAATATTATATGTAAAGAAAATTGTTGCAGTAGATCAGAAAAGAATACAAAATGCTTTTTTTAAATTATATTTATGCTATTTTTTTTATTTATATATATATATATATATATATATTAGAGTATTTTACAAATCTGAGAATAATTAAACTGGTTCTTTCTCTGATTTGGCCAGCCGCTTTTCCAGTACTGCTATGTTCACACGATGCATCATCAAAAACTGTCCATTCAGATGAAAAACTGGGATGTCGTACTTGTATCTGTCGTACCACACGCTGTTCTCAGGAACAGTAATGTCAACCTCCTGCAAAATAAACTTAACAAGAGTAACAAGCAGTGTGAAACTGATGTAGAATTACACTCCACTGTGAAAAGGTGATCAAATGTCATACTGGCTTAATGGAACAGTGTTAATATCTTACCCTATGTTTATATGGTTCAAGCATTTCTTTCGCTTCATCACACAAGGGACACGGATCCTATCAAAGAAATTTGTAATAATATTTCAATTAATTTTTATAGCACAAAGCAGATAGACTAAAATAATCAGAATTACTGTTAAAAGTCTTACCTTTGTGAAGAGAGTTAAAATAGGTAAAGACCTCTGGAAACATGTGGTCCTGATGAATTGAGGAGTCTTTAACTGCTGGAGAAGTCTTGGAAGTTGTGTGATCATGACTGTAAAGTAAATCATTAAATGAACACTGCCTTGTATTTAACCAGGTGAATCACACCAGCACAGAACATGTCTCTAATGTGGTATTCATGTGTCATTTATCTCTGGGAAAGTCTTAATATTTTGATTAAGATATATTTTGATTTTTTTGAGTACTTTAATACAACATGATTATGATTACTCAGCAACTGACAAGAAACATTTGCTTGTTTTATTTTTTTATTTTTTGGTACTCATGTTTAATTACAATCTAATGTTCTGGTGACCAAAGATTGCTTTTGTTTTTTGTATTTTTAAAACAACAATTATTATTATTATTATTATTATTATTATTATTGTTGTTGTTATTAGTAGTAGTAGTATCATTGCTATTATTATTATCATTATGATTATTATTATTTGGTACTCTTATGTTTTATTACAATCTAATGTTCTGGTGACCAAATATTGCGTTTTTTTTGTTGTTGTTGTTGTTTTAATACATGGAATGAGGTTCATAAAATATATATGGAACTAAATGAGATCTGTTTCAGGAACCAAACCAAACGTTCCCCCTAACCAACAGGAACCTCATTGTTAGCTGGGAATGTGTGCAAAATAATCATCACGTGCTGCTCAACCACGTGGATTCACAATCACTTCCGGGTCGTGAAAGAATTCAATACATGTAGTGTGTAATATGTGCTTAATAAAAATTAAAATTAACAGTAAAGGTGAATTATGCAATACTTCTATCCATCAGAAATCGGGTCACACTTACGACTGACGTCAGCTTGCGATACTACGTTTAAGGGAAATATTTTTAACACCAACAAAATTGAATACATTGCAAAACATTCCGCAGTCAATGTGATATACAACATTCCTACATCTCCAAAATTCTACAGCAAAACATGTCGATGACTTTATTTACAGCCCTTTCTCTCACCTTAAGAACACATGGACCAGTGCAGGAAATAAGGGGCGTGGCTTCAACAACACTTCCTGTTAAAGTCTGGTAACTCATTGGTCAACAGAGCTGTCAATCTGTTTTTAATTATTATTATTATTATTATTATTATTATTATTATTATTATTATTATTATTATTATTATTAGGGGTCAAGCCTCGAAGGGGCGTAGACACCTATTGTTATTGTTGGTTTTCTTCTTCTTATTCTTCCTCTTCTGCCATTGAAGTCAATGGCAGCCCATAGAACCGTACGTAGGAAATATTTGGTGTTGTGTTCCATGGTGTTAATTGTTCATCAGCAATCCATCCATTAACACCATGGAACACACAACACCTAATATTTGTACTATGTATACCTCAATTGCACATTTCATACTTGCACATCTGTACATACATACATACATATTGTCTACTGTTTACTTCAACCGCACATTTCACAATTGCACATGTGTACATACAAATTGTATATATTGTATGCCTCAATTGCACATTTCTCACACTTGCAAATCTGTACATACAAATTGTCTATATTTGTATATGTATATTTCATATGTATATTTAAACTGCACGTTCACATCTGTAAATGTGTACATACAATTATACTGTATATGTCATTCTGTTAGACTGTGGAGCTTCTGGCACTAAAACAAATTCCTCGCATGTGAAAACATGCCTGTCAATAAAGCTGATTCTGATTCTGAAAGTTATGTAATTTGGCACACATGTAGAGGCCAGTCTTAGAAGTTATTATAGCAACTTTGGTGTGTCTAGCTCAAACCCTCTAGCGCCACCAACAGTCCAAAAATCCATTTATGTTCATGTTCATAACTGCTGACTCGTAAGGCCTAGAGACAAAATTCTATGCTAATATCAGCATCAGAATCAGCACCACTGTGACACACACACACACACACACACACACACACACACACACACACTTGCATATCCTTTGATATGTAGCATCTAGAGACACCCGAGACAAAAAGTTATCAAAAGCTTTTTGATAGACCAATGCCTTCTCGTATACCGTGGCAACATACATGGTGGCGAGCACGCCAAAACAGACGTGAGGCTGTATCTTCATAAAACTTAGGCGTGTCGACACGAAACTTGGTATATTGCATTATAGTCATGACCTGAGGGTGCATGCAACGTTTCGTGACAGCGCCACCTAGTGACCACGAGATTTTAAAAACAATGTGCCATATCACTACGAAACTTGGTATGGTTCATCAGTGACATGTTCTGACAATTATTATTATTATTATTATTATTATTATTATTATTATTATTATTATTATTATTATTATTATTATGCCATTGAAGTCAATGGCAGCCCTTAGAACCGTAGGTAGGACAGTTATGTAATTTGGCACACATGTAGAGGCCAGTCTTAGAAGTTGTTATAGTAACTTTGTTGGTGTGTCTAGCTCAAACCAACAGTCCAAAAATCCAATTATGTTCATGTTCATAACTGCTGACTCGTAAGGCCTAGAGACAAAATTCTATGCTAATATCAGAATCCGAATCAGCACCACAGTGACACAGTGACACACACACACACACACACACACACACACACACACACACACACACACACACACACACACACACACACACACACACACACACACACTTCGCAGCGTTTCGTGACAGCGCCACCTAGTTAAGTTCAGTATTCACGTTAAGTTCAGTATTTTACGAATGCAATGCCATATCGCTACAAAACTTGGTATGGTTCATCAGCGACATATTCTGAGCGCATCTCATCGCCTTCACCCCGGAATCGCTGCTTGCAGCTATATTTATTGTTGTTGTTGTTGTTGTTGTTGTTGTTATTATTATTATTATTATTAGGACTATTGTTGTTATTATTATTGATGTTGTTATTGTTGTTGTTGTTGTTGTTGTGTTGCACTTATTAAAACTGTCACAAAACTACTGTCTCTAATATTTAATCTTACTCACAGTGTTAGATTTACTTCCCTCCCATACCAAAACAAGTAATTTTTTTCATTAAGTTTTTCAGAGATTGCTACCTCGCTCACCATATTAGCCAGTGAAATAATGCCTTATTATAATTTAGCCTAGATGAGGAGGAAATATGAGCATGAGAAAGTCAACAACAACTAAATAGCTATTATGAGGTGATTGTCATTCATTCAACAATGTTGTCTTCTTTTCATTACATTATGTAAACTTTCTTTTTTAAATGATGCTCTTTATTTTTTTATTTTCTTGTTCTTTTTACAGTAAACTTTTTTATTTGTTTGTTTATTCAGATGCTGTTTATATCAATTTAATGCCACTCTATCAGTAATTCAGTTAGTGCTAAATATATAGTACACATTGTTTTTTTTACTGAATGGGCTGCTTGTAACTGAATAGGGGCTTATTTCTTCTTGGTTTTGGTTCCATTAACATTGATATCAAGTTGTTTTTAATTTTAGACTGGAAAGGCACTGGCCCTAAATATGTAAGAAGGATTACACATTCATGGCCACTGTGCTCCCCATGCTGTTATAGACTTAAGGCATAATCTTTTTTGTTATGCTTCTGGTTCTCAACATGATACACGTTTGTTCATGTCGTACAGCCATGTGGTCTGGAAATTCATTATTTTTTAATTTGTCATTTCTAAGATACAATTGTTATACTATTTATTGTACTGTAATTCCAATTAAAATGATTAGTCTTTCAAACCAAATAATTCTCTTTCTTATTACATTTATCCTTTTTTTTTTTTAGTAAATCTGAGAGTTCAGTGTCAGTATGCTTTAAAATGTCTGACATTTCCTTATGTGACACCTTCAAAATTCAGATTAAAACAAAAACTTTATATTTGGACACAAGGTGGCGCTGTCCCCTTTATTTTTTAATAAAAACAATTTCAGATTCAGTGCTGGTGTAAAATACAAACCATTTGGAAAATCACTTGAAAGACTTGTAATTTTATATAGTTATTATTCAGTACATGCATTTAAAGCCAATTAAACATATTTAATTGGCGTGTACAGGATATTCCAGTGAGGTTAGACAATGTGAATGAATGTGGTTAGATAATATGTACAGGCGGCAATAAAGTGGTTTAATATTGGTTTATCCTAGCATATAGTTTGTTCTGTGTTAAAACTTGTAGGGCACAAGCCCTTAAAGTGCCTTTTCTCCTCTCAGGACTCCAAGTTTAAGTGGTTCTCCTCCTCTCCTTTGCTATGTTAATGAACCAACACTCCATGCTGCTCTGCGCTCTGAGCTCCACACTGCGCTTTGGAGATGCTCACAGGACTTCTGTGTCTCTTCTACTGAAAACACGTCCATGTCTCATCGTCTGACGGTTTCATAGCCTAACTTTAGTTCAAAATCCGTGGACATAGAGCACATATTTTGAGGAATCTCTCATCTTAGAAACTTTGATCCAAGTGTGTCCTTAAAGCGGATCCATGAGTTTGGACCGAGTTTGTACTTTCGCATAGAACTGGTGAGTTTTTCTCACTTTGATTTCTACTCTTTATATGTTTCGTTTGCTAATGATTTTGTAATAATGTTTAAATGTGGTGCGTGTTTATTAGGTCACGTGATTTAAAGGAGCGAATAATTTCAAGCTGTCTAAATATTCCATTTTTTATATTATATTATATTATATTATATTATATTTATTTATTTATTTATTTATTTATTTATTTATTTATTTTACAGTAAAGGGGATTGATGTTTGTTAGACGATTGAAGTAAGCTCTTAATTTCTTCAGTCACTTTTGGGAACTATTTAAATTGCATTCGAAATCATGTTAGGACACTTTTATGCATAAAATATAATGTAAACATTTGAAATATTATTATTATTATTATAACCATATAATTATTTATTATTTGATCATAAAGTATGCCTAATCTTCCATACTATAAGCAATAAAGGTAACTGACTTTTTTTGTTATTAAAAATTATTATGATGAGGATGATGATGATGATGATGATTAATTAGAAAGTTTATTGGACGCATTTGAAGGTTTGCACTGATGAGACCACATGAAGAACCTTAAAAAAAAACGTTTTAGTCCATAAGATTTTCATTTCTGTATGTTGAGATTTGTGTACAAAAAAAAATACTGCACTAAGTACATTTCCACACTGCTTGTTTTTTCTAGTGAAGTTTTTTACTAGTTTAGATTCAGAAATTTTCTGTTCTGCACCTTTTTACCGACCCGGATGTGTGCTGTGGAATTAACAGCTAAGATGTGTTAGACATCAGTGAGTTAAGCAATGCCAGTCAGTCCTGTGGGGCAGAACTGTTTACATGCAGGAAGTGTTGCCAGTGTCCTTAGAGCTTGGCACTAGAAGTGAAGAGTTCCTGCTGTGGAGCGCTTTGTCCCTCTGTGGGATCCACGGTCATGTGACTGGTTTGAATGGAGAAGCGGACTGTCTGTCCACAGGCTAAAGCCCATGCTGTTTGATTATACATCATGCACTCTTGAGTGTGAGATGGAAGGGAGAAAACATGACGCATGGTGCATTAAAAATATATGAAGGATATGTCTATAAATTGACCAGTGCATTGCTACTTACATTCTAGACATAAGTAAGTCATTATACTTTTATTTTTATCATGCATATTTTTGGAAACAAAAGTGGTGCAATTTTCTATCCAAGTGCATTTAAACAAGTGTGGCTACATGATCTTTCATCAACAGTCACTGTGTTCTTTAATCAGCTCACTCTGCTTACTTTCAACGTGGACCAGAAGGTTGTATATCTACTTTGAAAAAGCTCTACTGGTTTGTGTTGAGGGCAGGATAGCTTGACTGATTTGTTATCATTTTAAAAGATTTCTATAGACATATTCACAGGATGGATGCAATGATATGGACAACTGCACTATGTTGTCATCATTAAAAGATAAATGCAGTGGAAAATATGTGTCGAAAATAACTCCATATGCAATTTCTATTTAACTTCCTCTTTTTCAGTTTCATTAAGAATGTTGCTAGTGAGAAGATGCTGTGTTTTTTTGTAATAACTTGACCAATAGCGTTGTATTATTGTAGTGTGTTGTTTATTTTTGGGAGTGGTACTATGCTCCAGATGGTTGCAATAAAAACAGAATTATTCCATGGTATAATTAAAGGGCTTGCCATCACGGAGCATCAGTTTGCCATCTTCTGGAAGATAAAAATATGCCAAACCATTGCAACTGGTTTCATTTTGTTTGCTTCTTGTTTTAAATCTGTGGAATTGTACACATATACATTCTGAAGCACACTCACTGATTATCATAAAACAAGTAAAAATAAGAAGTTATAGTTAACAGAAATGTTACCGAATTGTCATATAGAGACATAATTTGTAAGATGTGTGCAGTTATATTGAATGACTATGCACAGTTGTGAACTCTGAATAACATGGAATGTAGTGAATGAAAGTAGTTTCACACACAGATCTGGATCTGAAAAATCATCAGAATTTTGTTCTCTCTTTAACTTCACAAAGACAGATGTGTGTTGGGAATGCTCAGTGGGAACAGCTCACAGAGATGTCGTCTGACTGACAGGCACACGTTGCTGTGTTTACTGGCTACTTTAGTGAATGGTGTGGGAAATCAGCAACCTCCAGTGCCATAGAAATGCAGAGCTCTGCCCTGATTCACTCACTAGATTAAAAGCACAACAAAAAAAATCCCCAAAACTTTGGTTACCATGTATGGGCTTTGGTGTTTTAATGCTTCACTGATGTTATGGAGAAGAATGTTAGTCTGTATTTAAGCTGTTAAACCACACTCCAGTACTCATACAGGGAAAGTCTGAATTACTTTCTAAGTGTTGTCCTTGACTGTCCCAACAGGACGGCTTAAAAATAAACTGAATCCACTGAAACCATTCTTCAGACCAAACCCTAAAACCAAGCAAGGTGGATGATAATGCCCTTGCTAAATCTTGTTAAATCTTTTGAAAATGGTGATGGGAATATTCAGTTTAGGACTAGTTCATATTGCAGATACTGACATCTACTATCTGATCCAAGATATTTACCACATGTTGCAAAGAAGCAAATATAAAGCACAATATTTAAGAACTGCACACATGTCCTTAACATAAAAAGAGCATGCTTTAATAAAGGTACTTAAATAGCTGATATATTCACTATACTGGCATCACTGCTTTAATAAAAACATCTTACAGGAAATCAGGGGGAAGTGTGGCCTAGAAGTTAGCATGTTTGCCTGCACCACTGGAGGTTTGATTACTGCCTCCATCCTGTATATGTGGAGTTTGCATGTACTTCCTTTTTTTTTTAGGGGTTTACTCCAGGCACTGTGGTTTCATCCCCCAGTCCAAAGACATGTGTTGTAGGCTGATTGGCATCTCTATATAGTCTGAAGTGTGTGAACTGTTGAGTGAGTTTTTGTCGGATTGAGCCCAATAATGGGTTACACCCTGTTCAGGGGTCCCCCGCCTCATACCCTGAGTCTATTGTGATTGGCTCCAGGCTCTCTGTGACCCTGTGTAGATCAAAGGTTTTACAGAAAATGGATGGATGGATGTTTTAGGAAATCAAGTGGTCACTTGAGAAGAACTCATAATGCAACAAAGTAAGTGTTACACTCCAACCTCAAAAATATGACAACCAACATACTTGGTTTTTTTTGCACAAACTAAATGGTAATCTGATCATTTCATTGTCCAGAAAGATGACTCGGATATTGTATAACATTTTGTTTGCCACAGCTTTATGCCAGGACTCTATTCCTTTCGGTTTTGTCCCTTAATCTAGCCCTTAAAAGTGTTCCAGACAGAATCACTTTAACTGGTTTAAAGCTAAGAACTCAATTATTTTTAGAACAACTCAGATTGATGATTTAGTGGTTTCTATACGTGTGTCTTGAAAAAAGGTTAATGCTTTCAGAGTATGTTATCGAATGTTATCATTTCATCTTTCTATTGTCTTATAAATAAAGTCAACCAAAAAGGGCAATGATAACTTTATGATGATTTTAACACAATAGCAAGCTTTAAATTAGTGTTCTGTAAATTGGTTAATAATCCATTATTATTGTGATATAAACCTTTTAGAAATTTGCTCATCCTTAATTAACCAATTGCCATCTGAATGTAACAGTTTTGGAGAAGCCTTGTAAATTTTGCATTATAGACATCACCCTGGTAACTAATAGACCTGTATTAGAAGTGGTGAGATGCAAGCTCTCTCTTCAGTTCCCAAGATTGTGTCAGAATCCACTTACATTTAAAGTGGATAATCCTGTATTTCCTCCCCAGGCTCTTCTAGGGCTCTTAAGGGTAGAAGACACGTTGTTTATGGGACTGGTAGACACAACACTCATTTCCAGATCCACTCACGTTGGCTAAAATACTGGCTCCAGCTTACACTTGTCTGGATGCCCTGGATTCCCTCAGTCTGGGGCCATGCAAACGTCTGTGAGACATAACATTTGTTAAAACCATATCCTCATGCTGGCATCGATAAAGCACATGCTCATGAAATTTGAGATTTCACTTCAGCGGAAGCAGAGAGCATAGCACTGACTTTATTTGAAATAATCTGTGGGAGTACTGTAGAGGTAGGCTGATTGTTGGTTGTAAACCCAACATTAACATCCGAAAGTTTAAAATGATTCAAGCAGGTCCAAAAAAATGAACATTTGATGGAATCGGAGGGAAAGAATCCCATTTCATCATGACACATGCCCAAGGCACCACCTGTCCCCATAAAAAGAGAGTTGAGGACAGTTTGGAGATAGAGCAGTTTAATGCAGAGTCTGTTGAGTTTTTAATTAGCCCCCTGAGTGGCTTTACCCATGGACAACCCCTCCTTTTCTGCCTGCATGCTCTGAAAAGCTCAGGCAGAGAGCAGCCTGTGACTTGAAAACTAATTATTCTGGGTGAATTTTTTGGAACAGAAATGTGGCTCGGGGTTACACCTGCTTCTGTTACCAACATGTCCAACAAATGTTTAGCAGGACCTTTTACACTGTAGTTTTATCCATAGCAGATTGGACAGATTCCCAGTGGAGTGACGAGAAGCTTTCTAATCAACTCACTTCCCTTCGATCACATTAGCGTTGCACCAAGGCTATTGAAGTACACAAGTAGGTATGTGATAGAATCTACACTCATTGTATATTAGTGTTTAGTAAAAGGTGTGCTGATGATCAGCTAAATACAGCAAGTGAGAGGTGAACTTTCCTTGTCTGTCAGCTGTGCTCTGGACATGCTGCTAAATTAAAATGATCAACGATGTGGTGATGCAGTGCAATAAAGTGGTAATGTTACCATGATGTAGTTGATTATTTTCCAACAACAGCTCAACCTCAAGTCTAAATCAAGTCAAGAAGTCAAGAAGTCAAGTCAAGTCAAGTCAAGTCAAGTCAAGTAAATGCTCATATATCACATCAACTTGTGTTATGTAACAAATATATTACATTTACATTTGAATGTATGAGATTTTCTCTCTCATAGAGTTAATAGGAGAATCTTGTTACTTAGAAACTCAAAAAGTGCTGGAAAAAAATAGTTGACACTGGAGACTCCGTCAATAAACGTTAAAATAACGTCTTCTTCTTAACGAAAGCATCACCATGTGTTCTTATGAATCCTTTCAGAATTGTGTAGTAATTAATGCTGTCAGACACATTCAGCGGCGTTAAAGCTACAATACTTGATTTAGTGATATAGTGAAGTAGAAGTTGAAAGTTTTATAAAATTTAAATACTCAAGTAAAGTCCAAGTTCCTAGAATTTAAACTTAAATACAACACTTGAGTACATGTACTTCATTGCATTTCACCACCGTAAAATGACAATGACAAATAAGAAAGAAGAATAAAAAAAACATGTTTATATAACTTATGGGTGTAACTAAATAAAGTAGAGGGTACAATAGGATAGATGAATATGAGTCATTAGGTGACCGGAAAAAGCCTGGTGCAGTCTGGGTTTCTGCAAGCATGAAGATGCAGAGAAAGAGGTCTCGGTTTTTATGGCTTATGCCTTAAGTGATTTATTTAAAAAAAATTCTTCTCATAGTTAAGATAAAACTTCAATAAAACAAAACATTGTTTGTTTGCAACTTTAATAAGCTGATTAAGTATATTAATGGGGCTATTTCCTTCACATTGAAAGAGATATCATCTACATGCTGTTTGAATAGCCAGCACTGATACTCATCAGAGCGGCGCATTTGTGCTACAGAGCAAATATTTAGAGATGTTCCATTTGCCTCTTTGCCTGAGCTTGGAAACACTTCAGAGCGCACAATCTCTGCTCATAAATGGACCTTGGTTAGATTTAGGGCTTCAGTTCTGTGTATCAAAGTCCCAAAATCCCTTCCTTCAGGCACCCCTGTGTGTATGGGTCTTTTCAGACACCACAGCAGCACCCTTGTTTGTGTGACCTCCCAGTTGTTGGAGGGCTTTGCGTCTGCAGCTGTGTCCAGCCAGTTAGGTGAAACCAGAGCAGGGCAAGCGCTGCTGCTTCTATTCAAATTGTCGAGAGGAGACCGGTCGCATACTCTTCACTCTTTCTTCCTTACAAAGTCGTCTGTTAGACTCACTCAGAGAATCAGGCTATAAAAACCTTACTGTTTTCTGGTGTCACTGGGTTGCTGCTATTGTAGTAACACGAAACCAAAGATCAGAAGAAACTGGTCTGGTTCAGTTTTGCATGCTAAGCAGATACAGTGCTTGGAGAACAGTTGTTGAATAAATGAGATACAGTAAAAGTGTTGGAAGTGTGTCTAGAATGCTGGGAAGGGTTTAAAGAAGATCTTGTTACTTTTCTTTCTAAGTATGCAGTAATTAACTCCTGGTTGATTTTTGCATGTCAATTATTTCTAGTTAACTAAACCGTTTCATGCAAGACTTCTATGTTAAACTTGGAATTCTCACTTTGTGTTTCTCATTGTCATGATAAAAGGTTTGGTTAAGACACCAGTTAATTCTTGACATCTGTTTGTTTCTAGCACATGACATATTAGATGACTGCTGCCATAGAATGATCAGAACATACTGTTGAAATGGCTAATCATGTTGTTCGTCAACATCTAAAGCTAATTGTAGCGGCTGATAATAAATGTTATAACTTACCTGGGTCTAGAGTCAACAGGAGTAATGATTTTGTGCTTACAGAATACTGTGTATAGTAAAATCAAGACAATTACCAAACTGATGTTCTTAAAAAAACAAAGAAGAGAAAAACAATGGTGAGTATTTTTTTTCAGTAAACATTTTCAGCTATAGTTTTTATTTATTTTTTTAAATAGTTTTTTCCACTTTATATTCCCTAGTTTCATCTCATTCAAGTTGTTTTTTTAACCTAGCTTAGCCGGCTGAGTGTGACGTGACTGTTGATTGCAGAGTTGCTTTGTTTAAGCTCTATCAGTCCAACAGGAGGAATTTGTTCAGCAGGAGAGAGCAGCCTTGTTTTAGCATTGCTGTTAACTGAAAAAGAGAGAGAGAGAACGAGAGAGAGCTATGAGTGGTCTGAGACAAAGCAGTGCCAGTGTGTTAATGACATGTGGTTCAGGCTGGCAGCAAAGCAGCCATTATCAGCGCAGCCCCGACTGCCACACTGTCCTGTCAATCACACGAGCCAAAAGCACAGGATGAAGGAGATTGATTGCATGCAGCTACACACAGCAGGTCTGACTAAACACATCTGTTACAGAACACTGAAAATAATTTGGTCACAAAATCCTAAATGTGCTTTAACTGTAAACTTTTACAGACATTCATGGAGGCACAAATGGTTGATCTTCACTTACTGTTTTTAAACATACATATAAATAGAAGCATGGTTATTACTCCTGGACTTGCTATTGACTTCAGCATACTGTAAATGTAGCAATGTTTTGTCTATCACCATTTAGGAAACCCATAATAAGATGGTGTATGTTGAGACATTTTTGGGGGATCCCACAGCAAGGAAATTTGGGAAAGCCATGGGAAGTTGGAAGCAACTAGATCTGTCTCTTGACGACTTACCGAACACAAGGCTTCCTGCCTTTCAAGAGTGATGTCTTAAACCTCTGGGAGAGGCACCAGGGTTTGGGCTGAAATATCCTGATACAGAGGATTTGGGTTTTGTTCACATCAAAAATACTAACACTTTGCACAGCACAAACAAATTGGTAGTTTTGTATTTGCTGCCCTTCCAGATGTGGCTTTGAATAAAACTTAAAAATCACAAGATTCAACTACACTTTGCATTCTAAACATTCTAAAACCTACTCTTAAGCTTCCATTGCTTGCTAAAGTTACAACTTCTTGATATGAAGTGTTTGTGATTCAAATTTAAATCACACTGTCTTCTCTCTGTGTGCGTGTGTGTGTGTGTGTGTGTGTGTGTTATGCAGCATTATAAAATGATGCGATTGGCATGTTTTACCTGTCTTAGAGGAAACACATGTTGGCCCTAAGCTTTCCTTTTTGATAGGTGTCATGTGATAGGGCAGAGCTTGCTGGTAGGTGAGAACTGGCCAAGAGTAAATTAGGAAGAAGGTTAAGACTTCAAAATGTAAATGGATCTTTTAACAAGTAAAAGATGCTTTTAACACGATGTCCGTCGCAATTCCTGTATTTGAGCTTGAGATCTGAATTATAGATGGTCGTCCCCATGGACCAGATGAAGTATATAAATGATCTAGAAATGTTGAGCATGAATGAATTCTCCATCATCCTTCTATAAGTATCCCTAACCTTGAAATGCAATACCAACTCAAAGGTCTTACTCTCCCCTGGGGAAACATTCGCAAATTATAATCATGGGGTGCTGATCATTTTGAAACCATTTTGCTGAAGAAAAGCTACACCAGAAAGTACTCTAAATGATAAATGATAAAAACATAAACATAAACAAACAAACAAACAAACAAACAAACAAACAAATAAATAAATAAAAACTGTAAATAGTGTGTCTAAATGTTGACGAACAAAACGTTACTCATTGCATGTGTTCTTTTTACATTTATTTTCCTCCCAGTGCTTCTATAGCGACTGTACCATAAATCTTCATTCCTAGGTTCCTCCAGTGTTATCTTTCTGTTTCTAGATAGATTATTCATGAAAACTTTCATGAAGCAAATATGACAATCTGGTTCAGTTTTAGTTAATAAAAGTCAGATGTTTAAAGTACTTTGCCCTTTCGGACAGAATTTAAATCCATATTTCATAGTAGGATTTAGATTCTTGAATGATGAATGGACCGAGTGACACTGCTGTAGTAGGAAGAAGGAGCTTGTCAAAACACAGAGGCTGAGAAAGTATGACTAATGTGCAGACTAGACGAATACCCTTCAATAGAACAATAGCTAAAAATAATCCTGAAAACACACACACACACACACACACACACACACACACACACACACACACACGCAAGCACACACGCACTCACGCACGCACGCACGCACACACACACACACACACACACACACACACACACGCAAGCACGCACGCACTCACGCACACACACACACACACACACACACACACACACACACACACACACACACACACACACACACACACACACACACATACACACGCACACACAAAAACATATGTTTGGAATAACTGCTTAGGAAAAGTAATCCAAATCCAAAAATAAATTAAAGGAAACCTAAAGGCACTTATTGCACTTAGTAAATGCTCTAAGTCTTTATAAATGATACCTTTCAGAGTTAAGACAAATTTGTGATTGTTTTCATACCAGTGTATTTGTGTGTCCTCTCACAGATATGACAAAAAATATTGAAAGCCTTTTTACTTTATTGCTCCAGGGTCGAAAAGGTTCTCATAATAACATATGAGAGGCTTTCTTTTATGTCTGTCTTACCAGCACACTTTATTATAGGTAAATAGTTTATTAATATTGTAATAGTTATAGTTTCTGCATTATGCACTAAATGAAAGAGGTATGTAGGCACCTGACCAGTACACACACCTGTATGTGGGCCTAAAGCACAAAATTATACAGAATGTCTTTGTATGCTTGAGCATTAGAGTTTCCCTGCAGTGCAGCTAAGAGTCACAAACATGTTGCAGCATGACATTGCTCTTATCTACAAAGGGAGATGTGTCTTTGGAAGGTCACTTTGTTTTCCTTCTGTAAACAAAAAAAGTACAGTATTAATGATTCTGAAGCATGTAACCAGAAAAGGGTGAAAAGATTTCACGATGTTGCGTATGAGAAAAGCATCTGAGGCTGAGACTAAGAGATCATCTGCTAGAAATGTGGCTGTTGACATTAAACTAATACCTGAATCTGTAGCTTATATATTGTCAGTACAAAAGGGTCACATGTCAAATGTTGGTATTTTTAAGTTTCTGTGTGCAAAGAAAACTCAAGAACACTTCTGTTTTGTCTAATGTGGTTTAATGTTTCTTATTGCCTGAAGGTATTTCCCTTAATGATGCTCTCCCTCCTGTGGCACTGTGCCTTTGTCCTCCTGGGCTTGTCATGCTGCCTTATGGGAGTGACATCATCGCTGAATCTGGAGGACCCTAATGTCTGCAGCCACTGGGAGAGGTATACACAAACACACACACACACACACACACACACACACACACACACACACACACACACACACACACACACACACACACACACACACAGCTTTAATATAACACACAGTTAAATTCCTACACAACCTACCTGCTGTAATGTCATATTATTATAATGTAATATGAGAAATAAATTTCCACATGAGGGAAAATATAAGCATAGCAGTGTGAACTGTGACTAACTTGTGATCTTAGACTGAAAGAAGGCATAAAATTCCCAGAAAAAAATAGTATGTGACTTTTGCCCACTGCTATTCATGATAAAGCAAGTGTTTGCCGCAAAGGATTTATTATAGTGACTATATGTAATTAATTAATTTCCATCCACTAGTCACAAGGAAAGCTTGTTTTTTGGTATCACTTTCATGAGTGATATCTCATTGGTTGAGACAAGTTTTCTTACTAATGTGAAAGCTCAAATAACGAGCTAGTAAACGGAAGTAAAAAGTAAGAAATCATTGTTGCCTACAACTATAAAAATAACAGAGAAATAAATTAGCTAACAAACTAACTTGATCTAACTTGAAGGTTTGGGAAAACTGCTAGATTTTACAATACAAACAAGTCCAAACCTCAATTAAAGGTTTATACCAAATAAATATTTAGGCTTTCGTTCAGTTTATTTCCACCTCCACATCAGAGGAAAACTCACAGGAGCTCACAAACATCCTCTCCTACAGTCTAGTCTTCCTTTTGGACACACACACACACACCGTTTTAATAGGCCGAAGATTCCTGCAGCCAGATTATGGAATGACTCAATAATCCATTAAAGCAGATTGGATAAGAACAAAGGTGGAGGCTGCTTTCCCAGATAGATTTACTTTCATAGAGTAATGCGTGGTAACAGCTGCAGTGCTCTGAGCGGCCGTGAAGAGGGAGGCTGTCGAACAGTGCCTGCAGGGACAAAGTGTGAGCGTGATTGTGGCCTGGGTTCATTTCTTAATGGATGGTACTTACCGCTACTTAGTCACCACTGTTCAAGCTTGTTTATTAAAAAAAGCACAGAGACACAAATTATACAGAAATACACTTTGCACTCATGAAAAGTAAGCAACTTCAATTGAATTAATCTCAAATACTGTATGTGTACATGTATTTGTATTTAGAAATTCTGAAATAATCCTTAAATTTTAGTGTTTAAATGAATGTCTTACATGTCACTGAAGCATCAATAAAATTGTCTCACTCAATGATGGGTTTTATTATGGTCCTCCAAATATGCATGAATGAACCATCCATTTCCTTAAAGGCTCTCTTGCATAAACCTTTCAACTGACATTGTCAGAAGAAATCCCTGCACACTTGTGTCTGTAAAATTACCTGGAGCCTCTTATCCTACTGGGTCCCAGGGAATTAGGAGCCACAAGGCAGTGCACCCTAGACAGGATGCCAGTGTATCACACACCTATTCACATGCACTACAGACAAATTGATGCCACTCAGTCCACACTTTGAATTGGGGAGGAAACCAGAGTACCAAGAGGAATCCAGCAGAAAATCTACACACATGGCAGAGATTGGAATCAAACCCCCAGCCCTGGAAGTGTGAGGCAAATGTGCTAACTGCCATGCCACTGTTTCATCCAAGGATTCTTTATTTGGTTGCCCATTGGACTTCATTTGGTCCGTATCGATGACAAAATGTGCAAGTCTACATGTAAACAGCGCTGTTGCTTCAGAGACAAAAGGCTGCCATGATGCGGGGGTTTGTTCTTGTGCAAAATGACGAGTCATGGAATTACAGCTGCAATGTGTTCTATTGAGAAACAAACCCAATGTCCACCATCCAAATCATAAGTCACATAGACAGTGTCAGTAGGCAAAAATGAGTCAGAATCCCAAGCAGGAGACCGGAATCATAGAGAATGTACACTAATGTGCTAAGCAAAAAGGATCAGACTTGACATTTTAAAGACTAGGAAACCGATTGAGAATTGGTTGAATGATAAGAATCGAATTAGTTTAAATGGAAAAGTTCATAAACCAAATCATTAACCAAACTTCACCAAAAATATTTGTTTTCCAAATAATTATTGAATTTGACTGTAAGGCATCAGGCAATATTTGTAACTGTTTATGTATTTTTTTTTTACCTCTGATTTTTCTTAATGATGTGAACAATTAGGAACTTTTCAATTTCTCTACAGTGATGCATTTTTATGAAACCGATATACAGTAAATTGCATTCTTTATATATTACTTCTCAACATTTAAATTGCACAGAAATTTTAAAGATCTGTCTTGTGACAGCAGAGTATTTTTCACTACAGAATCATATTAATATAACTGATTTTAATTGGGGACCACCCATGTACAGCGAGAAGTTTGTGAAAGCTGAGACGTTACACTGATACCTTCATTATGGCCTATTAACATACTCACCACTTGTGCTGCAGAGGACCACACACAACCTTTATGAACCACTCACAGAAGTATCCATAGTAATGTGCGCTTTGTGTATCATGTTGATCTTTTTTACAGTTACTCTGTCACCGTGCAGGAGTCGTACGCACACCCGTATGATCAGGTGTATTACACCAGCTGCACTGACATCCTCACATGGTTCAAGTGCACACGCCACAGGTAAGAAAGCACAGTGTTATGCATTTTGTATCTATGTTAAACAAACTACAGATTTCTGTAATAATCCTGATTTAAGGAATTAGAAATGGATGATATGTAAGGATTTCATCTGAACAAGGCATCATGTTATAGGTAAATAATCAGCAGTGAGGTGGGCTCTGCTGCTCAAGACCAATCAGATTAAAGAATTCGGTAGCACTCAAGTTTAAAACAAATATGGCATACTGGTATTTGTATAAGCATTTTCATGACATTCAATATGCGATCACAATATTTAATTTTATTGAATGATGCGAAATTAAAAATATCACTCCAACTAAATGTTAACAAAAAAAAAACATTTAATTTAATTTAAAATGAAACTTTCGATTTGGTGAAGACTTTTATTCTTTATTATTATACTAATCTTATATCTAAATTGGTGGATTCAGGGTGAGCTACAAGACGGCATATCGGAGAGGAAACAAGACCATGTACCGCCGCAAGTCTCAGTGCTGCCCTGGTTTCTATGAGAGCAAGGAGATGTGTGTTCGTAAGTAATATTCAGTCTCTGAATGTCGAAACAAGTACCATGTGTCTCTAGTGGATTTATCTCCCAGACAACACATAACAAAAAATATGCTGGAATTTTCTATGAAAGGTTTTAATTAGTGGATTTCTCAGCACATATTCTACGCAGAACTGCAGGTTTTGAGGATGAAGCTGCCATGAGCAGTTTGGAAGACCAGGCTTGAGTGAACACATAAAAACTGATGGCATCAGCATCCACCCCAATGAATACTTTTAACAACATTTCATATCCAGTCTCCATTTTCCATTTCCTCAATGTGCCTGATCTGACTCATACCTTACAGGCATGTAAGAAATAAAGGAAACACTCAAAAAACTTAAAATAGCTCAAAACCTGAACAGGGAAATATATTGAACTGTGTGCACTTTTCAAAAGAAAATGATCCATGGAATTATCCCAGAAATAAACCCCACAAAACTACTTGCTTTAAAAATTAAGTTAATCTTTTAAGAGCAGAGACAGAAAACTTTTGGTCCTGTCGATTGTTGTTGATTGAATAGGACACTGTAGACTTTAATTACAAGTAACATGTCAGTGTATTCAGTGATTATTCATTTGTTCTGGTTGCATTAAAATAAACGTTCCACTTGAATGTAATATTAATCAGAACAAGTCTGTAATAAGACCAAAATTGGAAAAAAAAATGTTATGAAAGGAAATGCTATAGGAACATCACTCTTTAACTACATTTTCTTTCATTATTGTAAATGAAAAGTCCTTTTTATTGTCCTATCATTTTACTGATTTAGCCTGACAGAAGAACACATTCATGTCACCTTAAATGACCTGGTGTGGAGAGTACAGTGAGGGCAGCGAGCGTAACTTCGGAGGTTAAAGAGCACTTGTTTGTCGGACTGAATAGGCTGATAACTCATATGATGAATCAGCTTTCATATTACCGTAGATGTGAAAATGTCATCTAATTGCCCAGAGGGGCTTTATTTGCGCTCTAAAAGAAGCTTTTATATTTAAAACATGTCCATAATAATGTGGAGGTTTGTCATGACCTTGACAAATGCTCTCTTATGTCCAGTAGGAAATAGTTCTTTTTTTAACAACGTAATAAATAATATTGTATGAAGTCACTTAATATATAATGAAGAGATCAGTCAGTGGAATAAACTGTAGATTTTAGGTTTTTTAAGGTGAAGATATTCAGGAGAATAAAATTATTTGAGGATTTTGTTTATGATGTTTTTAGATATAATGTAGGGTCCAGAAATGTGATACCATAATTTATCGATCCATGATTAAGTCAGTACAAATGATGTTACAATTATGAAATGATGTAGTTAAATAATTTTCTTATATTTTTTTCCATGTGTTATAATGGCATCTGTTTTACTTTTTTACACTGTATTGCAAAAAAAAATACTTGTGGACCCTTGATCAGCACACCCATTTGTGTCTGTTAAACATCCCATTCAAGATTTAGTCACCACTTTGCTGCTCTGAAAGCCATTGTCATGCTGGAACATGTTCTGAAGGGAAACGGAATAAAGGGAATTCTTTATGCTGCAGCAAACAAAGAGATTCTGTACAATTTGGTGCTTGCATTTATGAGGCAGCAGTTTGGGAAAGGCTCACACATGGGTGTGAAGGTCAGG
Source organism: Tachysurus fulvidraco (assembly GCF_022655615.1). Classification (NCBI taxonomy): domain Eukaryota; kingdom Metazoa; phylum Chordata; class Actinopteri; order Siluriformes; family Bagridae; genus Tachysurus; species Tachysurus fulvidraco. The sequence goes on along the minus strand of NC_062537.1, from coordinate 12,945,344 downwards.
TGTCCATATAGTATATGTCACTTTCAATATGGTAAGTGAATGACATTTCATTTGGTGTGGCCTGAACATGTCACACACTGTGACTCACCGCTCGCGCTAGGCCGTGATTACTGTAACTCATTATTTTCACATTTATTTATTTCTGTAGTCCCGGATCCATAACACAGCCTGGATGTGTCAGCTTTAAGCACAGAGCTCATTCGAGATCATGGAAATTCTGCCATTATATTCTGCTGTAAAGCTGCATGGCGTAATGGATTTGGTTCTGTTCTCAGTGTAGATCTGTCCTCTTTCCACTGCACTACACTTTAGTAATCTTTTCAGTTGGTATCACTGTATTACCGTCAATGTTATTAGATCTAACAACACATCAAAAGCTTCCCCTCTGCCAGGAACACAGACTCGATCCTTTAATAATTTCTAAAGGCTGAATCACTGTGGTTTTGTTTTGATTCTCTATCCTGTGTGTGCTTTGTCTGAGCAATAATCACGCTGTTTAGCAGGTCAGCATGCGTCTTTTTTTCCTCGTGTTTGTTTTTCCCATTGGCTTATCTTCACTTTGGCTATGTCCATTTGAAGGAATGAAATCTGACCCAAGTTTCCCTTGTTTTCTCTTTCTCCCTCTTCCTCCCACGCTGATCCCTTCTTCCCTAAGCGCACTGTGCTGAGAAATGCGTGCACGGCCGCTGCGTGGCCCCCAGCACCTGTCAGTGTGAACCCGGCTGGGGAGGAGCCGATTGCTCCAGTGGTAAGTCCTCCAGCTGGAGCTGTCTGTCTCATAACACACCCACACACACACACACACACACACACACACACACACACACACACACACACACACACTGGGCTGCTGTGTCAAACGTTCCAAAACATCAACACACAAAGGAAGGCACCCAGAGTGACGCCAAAGGGTTTGACTATTGTGCCAGGATAAAGCTTCAAACCATTTTTTTAACATATTAATCCATGGTTACAAACAATGATATTTAATTTATACCAAATTTTATTGCCTTCTTTAAGCATCTGTTTCTCACATTTACACCACCATCTTCAGATCACAGTCAGGATTGTGGCACTTTTAACTTTTAACACCGTTGATTTTGTTTCATGTTTTGGATTATTGTTTTGTTGAATCTTTACTTTATTCTTCTCTTAATCATTTCATTATTAACTTCTTGGACTTTATTCTATTTTCTTTGTTTGGGAAATTCATGGCGGTAACTATCTCTGAGCTCATACTTTTTTATTCGACATATTGCATAGTCTGTGTCTGGTTGTCAACTTCAATATGAAAACAGTGGCATCCTGAAAGTCCTGGTGCCAGAATATAGCTTTCTATGTGGAAACATGTACAGAAAAATACCCAATCAGAAGTGATGATTGATTTGATGAACTGATCTCCAAGCAGCTGATGAGGACATGAGGCTCAAGATTTTGGCCATAGATTTATGTTTAGACTGAATGGCTCTGGTCAAGTCAGCAATACTTCCAGTACTTCATCTGATGAGCTTTCATATTTTTAAATCAAACAGTATATTTTTGAAAAATGTATCGGTTGCCATTTCTGCTGATAATATCATAGCTAGATTGCAGCTGTTTCAGCCCAATGAACAATGGCTTGAATTGGAATTAATGTGGTGAACAGACTAATACAAACAGTGAAACATCCCAGTGAAGCTATACTAAAATTTAGCACTTTTGGAATACCACTTATCCAATCAAATAGTGTAATGTAATTGCTGGTTCCACAATGAAACTGTTAGCACTGTACTGTATATAACTAAAGCCACCAGAAGTCTACACTATCAATCTACCTATCTTATATATCAATGTGTATATCAATATGTCTTATAAGTGTATGTATGTGCTTGATACATACACTTATACACATTAATTCACTATTTTTCTTCCAAAATGTTAGCATTTTGTGTTGAATCCACTGACATTCATAAGACGTTTGGAATGACTGATTATCTCAAGTATAAGGGCAGCTTGAAAAAAAAATCTGATGCATGAAATTTGAACCAGAATTGTAGATCTATCCATCCATACTATTAAAGTCAAGGCCACTTAAGCAAATATGATATTTATATCACTTTACCCACCTAACCCCTAACCCTAACTATAAAAAAGAGATTAGGAAAAAACTAATCTCTGAGTACTGAGCATGACGGATCTTTAAAATAATTTTTACCCTAAAGGTATTAGCCAATGTCCATTTGATCCCCAACTCTTTCCTTTCTTGATCTTTATTAGTTTATATACTCCCTGTCAATCCCTCTGCCCTTATGGCCAGGTGTGTTGACTGTAGTGGGTTGATGGCGGCTCAGATGAATTAGATGAGCTCCTCAGTAGCTGCAGTCAGAGCTCGTCTTGTGTTTCAGGGTCTTAATAAAAAGGTCATTGTTATGTCTGCAGTCTCTGCATCCCTCAGGAATTGAACAAGCTTTTCTAGTTAGCAATCGGTTGGGATTCAAGGTTGGGAAAGGTGGAGGTAAGAGGATCCAGGTACACATGAAAGGATCTGTTATTTTGATACACTGCAATATATTGTAGCTTATGATGGCGTTATGAATCAAAAGAGCGGCACATAGTATTCACTTTAGAAGGTTGTACATACCCTGTAAGGAAAAAAAGCTTAAAGTAGCATAAATCCTGCTACTCACCCACCATGGCCATGCTAATCCGGAACCAGACTAGCAGATGGCAGCATTAGCAGGGCTCTGTAAGGCATGACATATACCTGTATTTGAATAATACCAAATCTCCCTGGAACTTTGTTGTTACATGTTATGATCTAGATTGAATATGAGCTTAACCTTTAATTGCCAAGTGTTGTCTCTTTAAATCAAAATGGATTAAGAGGATTAGTCTCGTTCTCTTTGGCTACATTAAGACACCTGACTTTTAGGAGGTTTTTATGAAATTAGTAGGTTATTCAGATACTAAGTTTTTTTAAATTATTGATGACCATATATAGCTCCATATCTTAAAATCACAGATTAGTCCTGATTCCTGAAACCTGATAAATTCATCTGGTTAAAAAGTACTAATGCTACTCAGGTCAAACTCGTCTAATATGGTTGGCAATCCAGTGGTATATATATATATATATATATATATATATATATATATATATATATATATATATATATATATATATATATGGCTAATTAAAGGAACATTTTGCTGTATTGTTTGCCTTCTTTCTGTCCATGATAACAGAGCGTGACGAGAGTAACACTAATTGAGTGAGCACTGTGAAGCTAATTGTACGGACGGTTTCTGTTGTTTTGTAATTGGCTAGCCTTTTCAATACAACATTACATTACATGACTTACTATTGTCTGAAAAACCCTATTGTATTTTTGGATCTATCTGAACAGCAGTAGCTCAAGGCAAGTCTCCTCCATGGCTTCATCTGATCCCTTCTCCGAAGGAGGTCTCTTGAAGCAGACACTAATATGCTATTCATTTCCTCAAAGATGCTCAGATGCTTACAGTGTGAGGGCCTCTCACTTTACAGGTCACAGGACCATAACAATGTATTGCTGCATTTTACTGGGTTCAAGAAGCAAGGCAGAAATTGACTTCTTTACACACACAAAAGGCTGAGGGAGAAGTAGAGAATAACCAAAGAGGAAATGCAGGAAATCACCTCAGGGCTCAGTGCTTTTAATAAACCGCACTGAGGCGTCTCATGACAACAGACCAAGGCACACCACCATATGGTTACTGACGTTTTTCACCTTCGTCAAGTGATGCTTTTGATTAATGCACCATTCTCAGGTTTAGCAAATCCTGCTCATATTGTTTTCTGCTTTAATGATGCATTGATTGCGGGTTCCTCAGACGTGACACACTTCTACAGTTTCACGCTGAAAAGGCAGCGTTCATGTTAAAGAAGTGGATTTACATTAATGCTCAGGGCAGCTGTTGTTGAGGTTTGTGTTACAGCTTACAACACTTTTTAAATCTCACCACTAGCAATAAAAAACACTGCGAAGTTCTTGAAAGGTCTGAAACTACACATAAATGTTCAATCTTTTTATGAAACATTTCCATAAAGGTTGGTCAAGATGTGATGTTATGCTGCATGAGATAGATTTTCAGAAGACAATCTGATAAGAAAAAGTTTGCATTGTAGGGCAACATTTATCTGTATCTGCTTTGTGCTTCAGAAAACTGTGTATCTCTATACATATTTAAACCTGACATGGGTGTAACCATTGAGAAATATGAATCCTACCACTATGCTGCTGAAAACACTGAAAAACACTGTGGAAAAATCCCAGAAATGCCAACAGTGTCAGCCTGGTTTCTTCTTCAGAAAATTTCCAGTGTCATTGTGCCAAAACTACATACTGCATGTGCATCATGCAAGATTTGTGCCCATTTAACTATATAAAATGATTTTTGGCTTAAACCATGTAAATATTTAATTTGTCAGTTCATGTATATTGTTGTAAAAGCATTACAGCACTGAGTCCATTATACCACAGAACTGTTGTGATGAATTCTTCATTCTTATTAGTCAGAAGGTGTTAATTAATTTTATATAACAGCAGTTCTGACAGTCACTGAACTGCAAAGCAAATCACACGATTATATTAATGTACATGATTTATTACATTATCATTTCTGTAGTAATATCTTGCACAGATGAATGAATTAATCCTTGTAATTGTTGATATTTACAGAAGGATTCCTGCTGTCAGAGCTTTGCAGCAGTCAGACATAAAGCTTTAACTTTTAGATTTCTAAATCAGAATAGAGTATTGTGTATTTAGGACAGAGAATGTGTTGCGTTTTTGGATTCTCAGAAATATGACAAGCTGCATGTAACACATTAGGTACTCTCTCTACAAGTATGACTGCTGTAGGTCAAACAGAGGCTAAGTATAAACCTTAGACTCTTCATACCAGGTTAGCCATTTGCTGCCTATTAATTTTTTGCTTGCTGTTTCTGCATCTTTATTAAAGTTGGGGGTCTTTTTGGATCCGCAGACAAGAAGGCTTGTGTGTGTGTGTGTGTGTGTGTGTGTGTGTGTGTGTGTGTGTGTGTGTGTGTGTGTGTGTGTGTGTGTGTGTGTGTGTGTGTGTTTGTGTGTGTGTTTGTGTGTATTGGGGTGTGAGATTTCAACACAGACAAAGCCCAACTGCTCCCTCGACAACTGGCCGCATCAATTACATCCACTGTTTTTTTCTGCAGTAACTGACCCTTTTCCATAAGCGTCATTCTCCTTCATGCTTCATTGTACATTAATCAAGTGAAGCCAGATTGTAGCTTGGACATTGTCCTCTCTAAACCGGCAAAACGTTTTTAAAGAACTACATTAAAAACCTATGTTTATTTTTCCATTGCGTTACATAATTTGATCAGCTCCTGAAGAAAATGCAGTCTTAATAAGTCATTGGTCAGCTGCTGTGTCTTTTTTTATTTAATGTCTAATTGTCTGAAGTTCTGACTCTCTGTGGAAATCTTCATAAATGCAGAAGGCACCGGTGTGGTACATGATGAGAAACAGATGAGTAGGCACCCCATATACATACACCACAGGATAAATTAGAAGTGCTGGCCCTGTTAGAAGCACCCTGCTGACCTCTTATGTAGTGCATTTTAACTGTGGCAACACAACCCAAACAAATCTCAAAATACCATGTGTGATTTGTGGTATATCACCAAGGTCATTTGTAATCCTGCTGACAGGTCTGAAAAAAATCAAGATGCCTTTGTTTCCAACTAAAAACAGCTGAGACTGGATATTGAATCACGTTTGAACTCTGGAGACCTAGAGAAACATACAATAAAGTAAGATCCTGCAACTAAAAATAGTGCAACTTTTTCAATGTCTATTGCAAATATGTTTTGACTATATTAACTACAGCTATTATCTATGTATTTTCTAATGTCCTACTGTATGTAGTGTGGATTTTTGGAATGATCACTTGCATAATGTTTCATAATGAAATTCAGTTGTTCACTGCAAGCTGGGTTGCCAGGGCTGAAGAGTTTGCACCATATTGGGATAAATTCTGAACCTAGATGCTGGTAGAAAGAACAAGGTAAAGATTAGCTTAAAATAGTTTTTTGTGCTAATTTAAAAAGTCTGTGGCCACAAAAGCAAACTCTAATAAAGGTTAAGATTGAGCAACCAGGGATATTATTTATATTGCATATTATAAATTCACGAACACCACAGTTTCCTTATTTCTTGCAAAAATGATAAAACAATGAAAAACGTGGCACCATTTACCAGTAGAGATTTTTTAAATTACATCCAGTGAACGTAGTGAAACAAACTCTTAATTATTAGCAGCTCTATTTGTTCTGTTTGTATTAATTTGCATCAGTAATTAATTTGTGTAAATTAACAGTGCAAATACAGGCACAGTACTCAACACTGGGCACCAATACATTTGTATCTGTGGTCCTCACACTCATTTCCTCTCTGGGGCACTGAGTCTCTTATTGAGTGGGACAATAGGGGGCCGTTAGTGTGCAGGCTAAAGCATGGAGAGGCCTCCAGGTCCACTGTGTTTAAACTAGGTCAGGTCTTACACACATAGCTTTCTGAAAAGAAAGGTTTTGTGCGTACAGACTTTAGTGTTTTTTTTATACCCTGCGGAAGTTGGGCGGACTTTTAACCAGGGCCAGAAAGCACTGATGCACGCTATGCACAGTGCAGCCTAATGGGACACGGAACACTGCAAAGAATTTCTAGAAGACAGAAGAGGCATTTTTTATAAATCTAGCGATTCACAGCAGTGTATTTCAGTGAATGTGTAAGATGACTCTGGTCACTAATAGTCCTTAGGAAAACCTGATTATTTAGCTTGAAACTCTTTGACACAAACCTACAGTAACCTAAATCTAGCAGTAAAATAAACATTTTTGACTGGCCTTAAGGACCATTTCTTGTGATGTGAAGGCACTTCACTGAAAGATTTTAAAGTGCTGTCTAAAGAAGTATAATTGATGTATTTTCTGTCTCAAGCTTTGTAGAAACTGACCGTATCAACATCTTGTTCATTTCTACTTAGATTTAACATTTTTGAGCTCACTAAAATGTTTAAATGTACTCAGCTGCTAAAGTATTTTCCATTGAACTGTTAAAACAGCCTAAGTTTATTGCTCAGTTTAGCTTTGTGCTGTAAAAAGCTCAGGACTCAACAGCTGCTAGCTTTTCTCAAATTTAATGTGCCCATAAACAAGACTGGGGATCATTGCAGCAAAAGCAACAACTGTGAGAAGTGACAGGAGGTGTTTTGAAATCATTTAAACTGATCGGTTTGTGACACCATGTCTGGTAAACCCATGACTATGGCCCCTGGTTTGTGACCTAGGTGGATAAAGAATAAATAGATTCCAAGGTTTTCTATATTGATGCACTGGATGTGCAGGTACAGTAACAGAGTTTGATTTGTGCCTCCTGTCTTCAGTGCCTCTGGGTTTTACTCTGGGTATGTCGGTTTTTCCTGCAGTTCAAAGACATATGTTGTAGTCTGATTGGCATCTCTAAATTGATGTGTGTGTGTATTGCTTACGATTGTGCCCTGCAATGGGTTGGTATCTCATCCAGGGTGTCCTTGTACCCCAAGTCCTTTTAGACAGGCGTTCCCCACGACCCTGTGTAAGGTAAGTGGTACAGAAAATAGATGGAAGGATAACTGGACTGTCTGAAAAACCATATAATGAATGTGGTTTCTGTTTGCTCACTTACGTGTGAGAATAATTAGTCAGCATTTATATTGGCTAATTTCATGTCTCTAAGATGGAAATAAATCAATTTGGTTAAAGATTCTATTTATTCTGTTAATTAAAGGATTGAATGATAACTGAGTCCCAAAAAACCATAATGTCTGTTACACTGAAATAGGCTATTTATGTTGAACTGTGGTATAATAAATGGTGAGAAATAAATAAATAAATAAATAAATAAATAAATAAATAAATCACTTTTTTAAGTGCTAGCAGATTTCAAAGATTGAGAAGAGCTACACCCATGTCAGTGGTTTAATGTCTTTTCATAACTAGAGAAGGAAAAAGTGGCTCAACAAAATTGGCAATATATTATTGTTGTATCATGTTACAGTAACAGGAACAGTTGTGTCCTGGGATTTGTCTAATTTATGAAAGCTTTCACTGCTTGTTTTGTACAGAAGAATCATTTCTAATCATCTACAGTGCTTTAGTTAGTGTGTGATCAATCAATAATGGCTTTTTGAAGATGGAGATGAATTCTCTTGCCATGTCTAGTCAGGAGGCATCAAGAGAAACCAAAGGTGGCAGGCTTTCTATCTTTAGAAGTGTTTATTAACTCCACAGTGAACCCAATAGCTAAAACACACAGCCTTTAACCTGAAACCACAAAACTTTAATGACAGTTACATGCTCACTAAACTCTCTTAATCCATTTGTACCAGTTTCCAGGCTTTACTGAAAAAAAAATCTCTTTAGGCAGATTAAAGCGGTTCTAGGGTAAATGTGTGGTCTGGGGTCTACCGGCCTCTACTGCAGACTGGAAGCTGGACTGATCACATCAGCTGTGGTCTTGGGTGGCGTTTCATTCTTAACAGATGGGCCTTAAAAGGTTAGACTAAAATGTGAATAAAATACATGTTTTATGCTGGATGCCAGTTTGGTGATTAGTTGGGCTTTACATTAGTCTTGCTGGGGTGGATTATTAAATGATGGTAGTATATTCTCTACATGGATGTTCTTGCACTTACTCCATTACTGCTGCTGTGTATGGTTCAATATACTGTATATATTCTAAAGATCTTTATTTCTCATATACCTTCAGTGGATAATCTCATCGGGATAATGTAGACTGTAAGGACTGCTTTACAATCTGCTCACACTGAACATACAAAGTTTTTACTCACCTCTGGCTTACTCATTGCAGTTCAGCTGATTTTTTATTTGTTGTTACATCAATTGTGTTGGTATAAATAATATTTCTAGAAATAATTTTGAAAAGAAATTTTGCTCTCTGCTACAAGGCCTAAAAAACAAATAGCATTCACTAGATATATTTGATAATCATCACATCTAATGTCTTATAGTTCATAATGTTTTATATATCATTTCGAAATAAGTATTTTCCTTTGAATCATTTAGAAAGCTTTGGTTTACTGCTCTGTTAAGATCCCAGCTGCTATCTTACCTCAGCATCACTTTTACTCTGCCCATAAAATGAGCCTGAGGATCAGGGCATGGCTGCAAAAACAGCAACTGTCAGAACTGGACAGAAAAAGGCTGTGTTTCTGGGTTATTTAACCTCATGATGGCTAGTGACATCATTGCTTAGTTTTTATCCTTGACTATATGTGAAAGCGTTAATTCCCGGGTTTGCTTCTTCATGCCCATTTTGTGTCCTCTGATTTAAGTGTAGATTTAATTAAGACTCAGTGCTGAATCTGATGTGGTTATTATGGAGAGAACAACCTGTTATTATGAGCTTTATTAGTCTGGCAGACACATATACAGGTTTCCTGTGACCCTGTGTATGATGAGTGGTACAGAAAATGGATGGATGGATGGAAGTGTACGTTGTGTGGGGACTAGCTCAGTCAGTTAACTATTACTAGCGATTTTAGTCACTATTTGGAGTATCAGGTTGACATGTGGGTATGTCTTGGGTATCAGTACTGTTATTTTTATCAATAGCTGTAATTTTAATGAAAATGAATATGTTGAGATGTTTTATCTGTATCGTTAAACATTGAAAGTATCATTTTACACAGATATTTAGCTAGATTATTACCAATGGCTTTAAATGTACCCATTAAGTGTTAATTAGTATCACAAAAACACTGAAAAACTGATCTCTGGATCTCTGGTGTTTCCTCTCCCTGCAGCATGTGACAGCAGTCACTGGGGTCCTCACTGCAGTAACCGCTGTCAATGTAAAAATGGAGCACTGTGCAACCCCATCACAGGAGCTTGCATTTGCACAACTGGCTACCGTGGATGGCGGTGTGAGGAGCGCTGCGAGCCAGGTACCTATGGTAACAACTGCCAGCAGAAATGCCAATGCCAAAACAATGCCACCTGCCACCACGTCACAGGGGAGTGCACATGCAGCCCTGGGTATACTGGAGCATTGTAAGTCACACATATGCAGGCTCACAGAAATGCATATAAAATACAAGTAATACACACTTGCATGAACAGAACATCTTTTTTTTGTTGTTTCGGTGCAGTTGTGAGGATCTGTGTCCTCCAGGCAAGCACGGCCAGCAATGTGAGGAACGTTGTCCATGTCAGAACGGTGGAGTGTGTCACCATGTAACTGGAGAATGTTCCTGTCCTTCTGGCTGGATGGTAATGACATATATTATACACATTTAATTGGACATTTATTTTCTATGTTGATCATAAAGAATAATAAAGTTATAAAACACCTGGAGTTATTCAATTATAGGAAAATTTCAGTGACTGTGTGGTGTGATGCATTGATTGATGCATGATTTATTCAGACCGAGTATTAAAAACTGCTGACACTTTATATGTGTCCATGTGATTTAGCTGTTATATAGAAATAACATTGTAACAACAAAGCTAACTAATATAAACCTCTGATTTGAATTAAAGCCGGAAAGATTTTCAAGCTGTGCTGTTATAGAAAATGAATCAACAATTTTTGACCAATCAGAATCAATTATTCAGCAATCCTGTTGTATAAATATTGTTATTTTTGTGTGATTTAGGTGCACCCAGCATTTTGTTGTGTTGTTAAGCTGAGAGATGTTCTTGCAGATATGATGTATTAGTTATATCAGTAAAGTTCAGTCCATGAATCCTTACAGTTGCTTTTATTTTGACTGCTGAGGATAAATTGCACAGGGCAATGTATTTGGTGTCTGTGTCCAGGGAACTGTGTGTGGACAGCCCTGTCCCGAGGGTCGCTTTGGTAGGAACTGCACTCAGGAGTGCCAGTGTCACAATGGAGGAACCTGCTCTTCCTCCACAGGGGAGTGTTTTTGCAGTCCAGGCTACACTGGAGAAAGGTGAGACACAAGCTTAGTTGTTTCTTGAAAGTTTGTGTTTATTCTGCTTAAAGTGTATTAGCAAAAAAGGTCAATTGTATGAATCAGATCACAGCCAGACAGTGGAACCTGTATTCTATTAACAGGACAGAGTCCTGTTATTCTATTCTATTCTATTAATAGAAAGAGTCGAAACTGTAGGCAAACAAACAAAACAAGAAGATAGACAGAACTAGAAAAAAGCCCAGAGATTAAGGCTGTGTTTATACTTAGCACTGAAATGTGACCTGTATCTGGATGTTGTCCACATACGCATTGAAAAGACAAGTGTAAGGGTGTTTGAGATCGGAATTTTATCTGAACAACGTGTCCTAGTTCAGAGGTAGTTGAGCATGCAGTGTGATCGGATTTCATTATAATGTAAACGCGTGTTTATAAGTAAACATGTATATATAAAGTAAACATGTCTGCATTCACAGGTCGACATCACACAAAATACTGCCTGAAATTATCATTATTCTCCCTCCTCCGTCCTGAATGATCCCGGACCTATAGGTTTCTTTTTACTGTTTCCATTGCACTAGATATCCACCTTTATAATATTTGAAGCCTCCCGATACAGAGGCAACATGATGTTGACAAGTGTAAACGTACCATGTCCTGACTGGCTGATGAACCGACCTGCTTGATTGGAATATGTTGTTCGCATTTTAATGGCAAGCCTAAGGCTTACTACACAGATATAGAAGAGTAAATATACCCAAAATATACCCAAACAAATGAAAGGAAACTAGACAAAGGTGAAAACAAAAAGATAAACAAAACAGAGACTAGAGAGGGTCATAGACTAACAACAAAATTATAGCCATAACAAAAAGGCAAAGATCATGACATTTTGTCTGTTACAATGCACATGATTGTGCTTTTGACCTGGGAAGGTGAATACTTAATAAACAAACCATTCAAGTTGTTAAAGGTCACCATAAAAGTCTAGGAACAATTAACAGAATTTTGTTCATCTAACTAGAATGTCTTATGAATTTATATGCGTATATATTAGAGAATGACACTAAAAATTATATAGCACTGCCAAAAGTATCAACATTTTCTATGTCTGTCATGGTAAATTACTAGAAAAAGTCCAAAATCAGTGTGAAATGTATTAAATTGTTAAATCATTGTTTAAAACTTAACATTGTGTTATAACTTGGTTCTATTTGAAATGTGGTGAATAAGTGCAAGCTATCTTAAAAACATCATAAACACAACCCCATTTGAAAGAAGCAGTTCATGACATTGAAACATTGATAACGGAATAAACTTAAGTTATTTGAAAAACTAGAACATAATAGTATTTAATTAGTACATTTAAAAAATAGAAAAACACATTTTTCTAATTTTTAATGTTTGAGAGTTCTCCCTACAGGCTTAATTTTTCCATGACAGTGTTAATGTGGTCATGTGAGTAATCTGGCATTGTTGATTGATCAGTGGGGTAAATGGTATCTTGGTGAATGAATTACTAGGTCAGATACTCTGTGCTATTAGGTTTGTATGAATGCAGGATCAATAATTACCACTTGCAGCAAGGTCGTATGATAATTAAGTCGTGAAGTCATCTGTTCTTAATTGGCACTGAAAATAAGCACCCTGTGTACTAGCTCTGGATCATCAAGTAGTAACACTGCAAATGATTTAGATCACTTTCATGCAAACCATGTGGATTGGAACAGCTTCCATCACGATAGTTCACAGGTCTGAAGGCTGCAGGTAGAAAGCAGTGCCTATAGCAGAGGACTTTGCTGCTCATTGTAATGAACTTGGTGATAGTGGTTTCTCAGATTATAGATCTGAATGCCTTTAGATCAAAGCTAGCTATCTGAATTCTTTCTTTTTTTCATGGCATCCAAATCTGGTGTGCATAAACCAAATAAAACTTGTTACTGTCTAATTGCTTGCAGATTGTGCTGTACCTAGGATAATCAAAACCCTAAAGCTCTTAGGATACTAAAATACATCCAAAATAAGCATGGGGAAAACACCACCGTTGTCCTGTGTGGGCTTTAGCCACAATTCTGTTATTTGTATCACTAGAGCCAGAATCACATCACCGTGAGACACCGAGAAGAGGTGTGGACAGATTTACAAAGTACTGTTTAATCTAAAGCAGGCTTTTCACCCAGTGCTTTCTGCCAAAAATGATCCTGGGACAAAGAAAACAGCAGTGTAGCCACAATCTTTGTGAGATGAATTAATTGCTGATAGTGTAGTATAGAAAAGTCAAGTAAACTGGGCCATAGTGCCAGAAATGTTTTCAGTCATGGTCTGTGTGACGAATGAAGCAAAGTTAAAATACAGGGAAAATACTGCTGAGGATGAAAATGAGAAGCATAGAGGCATGTACTGTATGTGCAACATGGAGTGATGAATGAATAAGGCATGTGCTAAGGATATTATCAATATCTTACATTTTTAGTTATATACAATAATATCCAAAATCCAATAACAATATTATATCATTGTAATATAGCACTGTAATCTGTAATAAAATGAGAATAATTATAGTGTTTTTAAAAATCCCTTTAATAATTTCCAGGGTATAGAAACAAGCATGTATTAAATTGTTCATTAAATACCCTTGGGCAAGGCTTGCAATAAGAACACACAGCTGACAACAGTTTATATAGTTATAACAGTTTATTTGTGAAAAATAACAAGGAGGGCAATGTTAAAATTTAAACATAAACGTTTTAATGCTGATATTACGGTAGATTTTACATCTCTTAGGCATCCTGGTTCAACTCATTTTCAAATGGAAATGTTGTTGTTCTTTTAGCCGCTCCTTGTTCAGGGGTCGCCACTGAGAATCATCCGGTCTGCATCTTTTTTTTGATTTGGCACAGGTTTTACATCGCATGCCTTTCCTCACGCAACCATCTCATTTTATCTGGGCTTGGGACTGGCACCAAAGCATGGCTCTTAAAGCACAACAGGGCCACCAGATTTTGCTCTAAATTCTCACCTCTTTACATAGTGGACCATAGTTACTGTACACCTTACACCTAAATACCTTATCCAATATGTCCTTGCATTGCAACTTCACTGAAAGGACACTAAGAAACAATTATTTGCAATTAGGTATGAGATGACTAAAACTAGAACAGAAGTAAAATTAGTAAAGATTATGTAAAGTCTATATGTCATCAGAAATCACTTTATAGTTTTGAGTATTATCACCGTGTAGGCTTGGTGTAAGAATGAAGCCGGGGCTGGGGAGCACAGCCCTATGCCCATAATTACCAGCATCATAGCACATGAACTATATACTTAAGTAGACCGTGGCTTACAGGAATAGCACTACAAGTGCATTTTTATGAGTTAATAAGTGCTTTGGCTAAGACAGACGTCACCAAAAGCTTCCGACCAACACACGCAGGCCCCATCCCACCACACCCTATGGGCTGGAAAATAATCAGCTTCCAGGAGTGACACGTTTGTGTGTGTGAGAAAATAAAGCAGAGGAAAGCAGACTTACTCACTTTTAGATAGAATGTGCTCTGATCTGCACCTGTGCCCTCTCAAAACACTGTTACCAAAAGAGTGTTGATATAACTTCCCCTTCCGTCATCATCATGATGGATGTTGTTCCATAGGAGATGCCTGCCATTGTGAGATGCAATATTCAGCATGGAACTCAAATCAGTTGGAATCACTGTGCGGTTGGACAGCTTCCATGTGTTCCCACACAAGTCCATCCATTTAGCAGTGTGCCAACTTTGGGAACAGCTTAGCCAGAGCCCATCTGCACAGCTAAAGGAGAAGATAAGCATGTCCAAATGACATGGTCTGAATTTTTCCAGCTTGACACAATCATTTATCAAAACAGTGAGTCCTCTATCTGTGGGCTGGTGGATGGGTTCTCCGTATGTGTCTAAGTCTTTATTGCTTGGCGGAAATGTTCATCCGAAGGAGGGAGTTATCAACAAGCGGGTTCTGATGAGCTGCAGTTCTCACACAGACGCCTGTTCGGAGATAGTCTTAATCATTTTTTTAAAGAAATTTTCCTTTCATAAAAGTTGCCTTTCTTCAGCTTTCAAGTAATATTTTTTCAAGTCAGCTTTGCATGTTTCCAGCAGTAGATAATTCAAACAGAACAGTTTGAACAATTTGAAGCACTAGAAATATCACTTCTGCTTTAATTTCTTTACCTAAACCCGAGTGCATTAGAGCAATGCTGGTAAGCTTTCCTGTTGTGTGAACGTGAGCACATATACTCTGTGAACCAAATTCTTTCCCCATGACAAAAATGACAAATAACCAAGGAGAGCTTCTAATAAAGAGAACAACATTAATTATAAAGTAACTCATTCTCTGTTTCAAATAGGTTTATTATCTAACTAAAACTGAAACAAGGGGTTAGTAAGAAATCTGGATATCAAACACAAACCAAAGTAAGTGATGTGCTTGTTATCACAGACAATAAATGTTGAATAAATGCTGTCAGTTTATTATTACAGGTCAAGTGTAATGTGTCTTATTGATATTGATAAAAAAGAAGAAGCCTTTATTTTTATCACATGTATTTTACAGCACAATAAAATATATTTTTCTTTACACATCATATCTTTTGAAGTTATGGTCATAGTACGGGTCAGCCATGATACAGTGCCCCTGAGCATAGAGGGTTAAGGGCCTTGCTCAAGGGCCAAACAGTGGCAGCTTTGCAGTGATGAGGCTTAAACCCCTGCCTTCCAATCAACCTCCCAAAAATCTTAACCGCCAGAGCTACAGAAATCGTGAAACAGAAATAGTGAAACAGTGAATGGTAAGATATTTAGAGCTAAAATGTTACATTTGTTTCTCCCCATATATTTCCATTTAGTCGTACAGCTGACAGATTAAATCTACTTACAAATTGAGAAAGGATCAGAGGTTCAGAGTAGCAGTTTGGTGATGCTGGCATTTAAACTTAAGACCTTTTACTCTGTCTAGCAGCCTTTGCAACTTTTTTCAACTTCTGAAGGACACTCAGAACAGGGTTAGTATCCGCGTTGTACCAATAATCTTCCTGATCACATTATTCTTGACATATCTAATATAACTCTGCCAGATGTCCTGCTTCAAATCAGGCCTTGAGATTGATACAGTCATCATAGTATTATTAGTTTGTTGTCTTCTTCTAGGACATATTCCATCTAGTTTTTAATACAAACTGTGTATTAGAAAAAAGTAGAAAAAGTTCTTTTTTCATTTTAAATTTTTTTTCCACCTGAGTGTAACACAACCCTCTGCTCATACAGTAGGTCACCTAGAAGGCATTGGCTGTGGTTTTCTCTCACAAACCTATGTAGCAAGTGCATTAGCAACAACTGGGAACATTAACATACAATCAATCAGTGCTCAGCGATTGTGTGATTGATGCCTAGAGGTATGTGTCTTGTGCGTGTGTCTTGGCAGGTGCCAGGACGAATGTCCGATTGGCAAGTACGGTGTGAACTGCCGCCAGACTTGTCGCTGTGAAAATGGAGCCAAGTGTTACCACATTAGCGGTGCTTGTTTGTGCGAGCCAGGTTACACAGGAGAGATGTGTGAAACCCGCATCTGCCCAAAGGGCATCTACGGTCTCAAGTGTGACAAGAAGTGTCCATGCCATGTCCCAAACACCCAAAGGTAAGACCATATAATTCTGTATAAGAATGGTGTGAGTCTAGGAAAGTGTTTTTGCATAGTGAAAAAAGTCAGAAAAAGTGACAGAAAGAGAAAGCTAGCAGCACATGTAGACACGTGGGGGTCAGTTTAGTGTTTTAATAACAGTGAAGACAGGAGAAAGTGTATCTGTTTATGTGTTTAGAGACCCACACAGTTTCCCATTGTGTTTATGGCCTGTGGATGAGACAGGCTAGCACAGCTGAGTGGCTCCATGTGTTGTGCGTTGTGGGGACAGCTGCCTCACTTTCACTCAATAGAGCGGCTGTTTCAGGTGCCACCAGCTGTCCTAACCAACAGGTACAGGCCATGATCACTGACCACAACAACAACCTCAGACACCAGTGTGGCAAATGTTTAATGAATCCTTCCCACCTATAGGTTTAAAATTGTTTTCCCCATTAAGTTTACACATGAACTGAATAACCACCAACAGAAATAGATTTGTTTGAGCTACAATATTAACGTTAAACATACTTAATGTAACATATAAACTGTAGATCAGTGCTTTTCAAGTTTTCTACAAATGTGAAGCACATAAATAAATTTAACTTGGACAAAGTCTATTGAAAATCTATTAGCACTGGAAATTTCAGGAATAAAAGCTCAGACAAATATTATTGTACATGTTGAAATAACGGTCATGTACCAAATGGCTCTGGTCAAATTATTTTACAGTTAAAAGACTATATAAAAAAGTGAACCTCTGATGTTAGTTGACTGGAGTAGCTGGTGTCTCCTGATGTCACCAATCATAGAAATTGTGTGGTTACTGCCATCACACTACACACTGATGTTATGTTTTTGGGCAAGAAACTTCAGATTGACCAGAGCTTAAATGAAACCCTTGTTATAATCTATTATTATTATTATTATTATTATTATTATTATTATTATTATTATTATTATTATTATTATTATTATTATTATTATTGTTATTTTAGATGCTACTAAAGTTTTTTTATGTAAGTTTTAGATTTTCAATAAAGTCTGGATTCACCTAGTGAACATATTTGAAAAAACAATCATAAATCATATTGCACCTCTCTCCAGCTGCCACCCTCTATCAGGTGAGTGCATGTGCCAACCTGGTTGGTCAGGTATCTACTGTAATGAGACGTGTGCACCAGGCTTCTACGGCGAGGAGTGTCAGCAAGTGTGTCAGTGCCAGAATGGTGCAGACTGCCACAGTGTGACAGGAGAGTGTTTCTGTGCTCCAGGCTTTCAGGTGAACACTTGTTTATCTCTGAACTGTTTCTTTATGGTGTTTGATATTTGTGCAGTAATTTCCTTTAACTTTTCCACCCACTGATTTTTGAATTCTTGAATCATTATGAATTGTTGTGTTGCTTTGCGCTTAAAATGTTTTTTTCAGGGTGCAGATTGCTCTATACGCTGTCCAGATGGCATGTATGGGGTGAATTGCTCCTCTTCTTGCACCTGTAAGAATGGAGCCAAGTGTTCACCTGTGGATGGATCCTGCACATGCAAAGCTGGTAATTTAACCCGATTTTAAAAATCTCTGAATAATTCTGTGTTGAAGCACTATCAAACATTGGTTCGATGGCACAGTGGCACAGAGTGGCACAGCAGAAGTGAAATTCTATTATCAGGTTGTGAATTTGATTCCTGCCAATTCCTCTGCAGTCCATCGCTGGGAGTCATGACAGCAAAATTGGCCATGCTTCCTAAATCCTAGTCACACTAGTTCATTGTGGGCATCTATGAGTTCCTATATTTGGAAGAGGGTAGATAGTAATACTAGAAAAATAATACTTCTCATTTAAAAAAAAAAGTTTTATTTTTGTCTTATTCCTTCACAAATTATTTTTCCAATAGTCCTCTGGCTTGTCCACGATCTTTAGCAAAATTCATGGGCAGCAATGTTCTTTTTGTAGAGTAGTTGCTTTCTCCTTGCAACTCTAACTCATGGGCAGACTCATGAACATTAACATATGCCAAAGTAAAATAAGCCTTTAGTTGCTTACAATTTACCCTGTTTTTTACCCTAATTTCTGACTACTCAAAAGGCTACTTCATGTCTTGCCTTTGGAGTGATCTTTGTTGGTTGACCACTGCTGGGAATGTACCAATGGTCTTAAATCTGACTATAGAATTTTGGAGTCCAAACACTTTAGAGAGGATTGTGTAACCTTTTCCAACCTGATGAGCAACAATAATTTTTTTTTCTGAAGTCCAAAATATTGTATGTCTGCGAATGGAATGGATATGGAATCAATATAGTTTCTCAGAATTATTTGCAATTAAAAATCATTACACTTGTGATTACATAAACATAATGGTGGTTGGAGCATCGTGTTAGTCGCTGGATATTTCTCTGTCCAAAGCCCTCATTACTCTGACGATGGCCTCCTTTAACCAAAGTTGTGGTTTTGCCACATTCTTTCCATTTTTTGATGAATTTAATAATGCCCTGTGGGATGGTCCGTGTTTGAGATTTGTTTTTTTAACCGAACCCTGACAAAAAATAGTTTTGTACTGTATAAAATAAATAAATCAGCAGATTTATACTTTTTTATGTAGGATGATATTATTATATATTAAATTAGTTGGCAGATGTTTATTGGGCTGTAAATTGCTGCGTTGACCAAATGGTCCATTAGTGAAATAGGAAGTGTATATCGTAAGCATAGGCAGTTAATTTGCTTCTACACACATCCATATTTTTGAGTGGAGAAAAGCTTTTCTCTTCTCTCTAACCCAGGGTGGCATGGAGTGCACTGCTCTATAAACTGCCCCAGTGGCACATGGGGACTTGGTTGTAACCTCACCTGCATGTGTGGGAATGGTGGAGCTTGTAATGCTCTAGATGGCCAGTGTACCTGTGCTCCAGGCTGGAGAGGTGAACGATGTGACATGCACTGTCAGGTGAGCTTTCTAAGAAATTCACATACTTCTGTACTTTTGTAATCGCAATGACATTTATCGTTTCATTTTGTTTTTTGGAAATCATTTAATGGAGCCTTGCCTAGTCTTAAATGTCAACTGAATACTTTTCAAGCACGTCGTGCAGTGATACGTACAGCATGTTGAAAAGATCACATGCTCAGAATGAAGCCGCCTAGCTTTGAACGAAAGCCTTTCTTAATCTCAACGCAAACTCACTTTATCTTAAAAGTCTACTAGGAATTTGTGTGGATCAAAGTGAGTGAATGGTGTTCTTTTCAAATCCTGACATTACAAATTTAAAGCTAATGTTGTTGTAAAATGTGTTTAGATTGTTAAAAGGAAAAGTGTAGTAGACAGTTAGAGTGGATTAATCAAATATAAAAAATAAGTGCAACTTATTGTATAATTGAATAAATAAGTATTAAATTTTTACTCAATAGAATCCGAACCTTCAGTTGTAAGCAGTGTTGTTTGATGATATAATCTCTTTAGGATGGGACGTATGGCATGGATTGTCGAGAGCGTTGTGACTGCAGTCATGCCGATGGCTGTCACCCTACAACTGGACACTGCCGCTGCCTCGCAGGCTGGACAGGTGAGCTGTTTTCTTGTCTCAGGGTAAATAAACAGACTACATCCTGGTATGGTATAAAAATCACATGACCTTAATATGCTACTTATAGTGTTTATAATAGCTTGTGATGTTTAATTGGTAGGGGGGCACGGTGGCTTAGTGGTTAGCACGTTTGCCTCACACCTCCAGGGTTGGGGGTTCGATTCCCGCCTCCGCCTTGTGTGTGTGGAGTTTGCATGTTCTCCACGTGCCTCCGGGGTTTCCTCCGGGTACTCCGGTTTCCTCCCCCGGTCTAAAGACATGCATGGTAGGTTGATTGGCATCTCTGGAAAATTGTCCGTAGTGTGTGATTGCGTGAGTGAATGAGTGTGTGTGTGTGTGTGCCCTGCGATGGGTTGGCACTCCGTCCAGGGTGTATCCTGCCTTGATGCCCGATGACGCCTGAGATAGGCACAGGCTCCCCGTGACCCGAGAAGTTTGGATAAGCGGTAGAAAATGAGTGAGTGACTGAGAGAGTGTTTAATTGGTCAATTATGTCAGTGGGAAACAGAATCCACTTCTTTCTTCTCTGTCTTGTTTTTAGCTGTTTTTTTTCCCCTCTTTTCCCCTCCTGTTGTAAGTCAGGCCTTATTTCTTTCCCATTTGGACATGTGTTGGCCTTGTGTGCTCCAATGCTCTTGTTCACGTTGCTGTGTTTCTCATCTCTTTGTTTTGTTGCCACCTTGTCCACAACACATCGGCTCATCGTGTGCGGCATGGTGGTGTGAGCCATCAGTCAGAGTCTGACCATAACTAGACCACAATAATTTGATCCCAGGGGACTTTTCTAATCATTCTGAGTTTTTCCTGTATTTTGCCAGGCATTTTTTCAGACTGTCACAGCTATTTTTCACATTTAATTGACACATTATTAAGAAATAGCCAGTTTTCATTGGCTGTGTTTATGAAGTTTGCATTGATCCACTGGTTCTTTCTTTGATAAAAAACAAAACAAAAAACATACTGTATATTATGAAAATTGGGCTTGTTTACTTTTGCTGTGTTTTGTCTTTCTTTTATTATATATATTTATACATTATATTTATTGTTTATTAAATATGTATTATTGTTACTATACTAAGATCTCATCTCATCTCTGTTCTTATGTTGTCTGTTTTTTCGTCTCATATACTTTCATCTCATATACTTTCGTCTCGTCTCACCTCCTTTAGTCTCTTCTCATCTCTGTTCTCATTTCCTGTTCTTTCCTGCTATCATCCCTTTGTTTCTCCTCTACTGTTCTTGCCTCACCTCTCTCATTGGCTCTTCTAAGATTCGAGTTGCATACTGATGATATTGTGTGTTGTCCTGGCCCTTTAAATACACGGGCATTTCTTCAGTGCTACTTCTCCAGAGTTTGTCGCCAGCTTTTCCCCATCACCTAGCAACGCTCTCTGGACCTCAAAGGAGGCCTTTGTCCTGTGTCTTGGCCCAGCGCTCATTTACAATGCTGCTTATCAATACCCAGTCTGAGGGGGGGATAGCCTGGAACACTCACAAACAGACAGAGGATATGATCATTTATTTTATTCCTTACATCCTGATGTGCTACATTTTTCATTGCTGCCAATTCTCAGAATTCATGAGCTTAGAGAGTTGAATAAGATAAACAGATGTGATCACTTCCTTGTACTTCTATGGGCTGCAATAAAGTACATTTGAGGGATACTCAGCATCAAGCAAATGATTTATTCCCAACTTTATTAAACTACACAGTGGTCTTCATCTTGTAGAAGATCTCAAGGAGGACTTTCTCTTTTTTCTTTCTGCTGCGCCTCTCCTTCCGAGTCCACAATTTTATTATTCTGAGTTTTAACTCGACACGATGCCAGTGTTAGACGCACTTACTGTATATCTTGAGTGTAGAGTAAGAGTTTAATATGCACACTATGAGTTATTGGTGCTCTAGTGCTTCCTTTGTGCTCAGCTTATGGCAGCAGGATGCTGTTGTTCAAGTACACTGAGTTGGTGAGCTGTACTTACCCATCAGTGACACTGAGGTGTTTAAGTAAGCAATAAAACACACCAGCAAACACTGTTATAGGACAATTATAATGTTGTTCATGATGTTACTTTCCAATAACATCAAATCAAGTTTTTAAAAAGTTTTTAAAAGTTTTTATCCTCTTCTAACACAGCAAGTTAGAAATAGTAGGAATGTTATATTAACCTTTATCACTTTATAGTTACATAATAGTAATACTATAACTGTAAACTTCATACTATAACTGTAAACAGTCATAAAATCACCACCCGGTCTTTTTTCTCTCCTGTTTACTGTTAATAGAAGCTAGCTAGTTAGCAAGAAAGCTTAAAAAATCCTCTAATTTTCCAATTGTCTGAAAAAATGTCCCTCTGAGCATTGATGATGCGGAGTCCTAAACGTACTATAAACATCCTATACACGATAAACGTAATAAGAGATTTAAGAGAAATGCTAACACATTAATAATATTTCCAGATGCTGGAGATACTATATGAAGCATGAAGTAATGAATTGTGTGTAATCAATATCAAACATTATTGAGAATTCAACATTAATGATGTGTGGTGAAAAGGTGTTTATAAAACCCAGCAGTTCTGATATATGCTCCACAGCACAAATATATGGTCTACATTCAATAATTGTATCTACAAAGGTGTACATTTTCCAGTATGTGTACCAGATACAGTCATCTGGACACTGAGCGTGTATTTGGCTTTACTTGGATAGATACTAGGATATCAATTATGGATATCTCCTGCTTGGGAGATTGCATTGAGTTTGTCCATTTGAATCCAGCATGTAAAGTACACTTACTATGTTTAGTATTTAGCATTTAATATGAAATATGTCTGCATTTATATACAGTACTCTATGTCTTTGTAAAGTGTATCTGATATAATAAATACGTCTTGTAATAGCAAATTCTTACTTGGAGTTTGTGTCTAATTTGTCTGTGTGTTGGTATATATTTCTGTTCTTCACAGGGATACACTGTGACAGTGTTTGTGCTGAGGGCCGCTGGGGTCCAAACTGTTCTCTGCAGTGTAACTGTAAGAATGGTGCATCTTGCTCACCTGATGAAGGCACGTGTGAATGTGCTCCTGGCTTCAGAGGCACCACCTGCCAACGCAGTGGGTATTCTCTGTGTGTGTGTGTGTGTGTGTGTGTGTGTGTGTGTGTGTGTGTGTGTGTGTGTGTGTGTGTGTGTGTGTGTGTGTGTTTACACCTGCCTTCAGTAGTTTCTTTGTTATTTCCGGCTAAATATCATTTAGATTTAAGCTTAAAGTTTAACATTGCATGTAGATTTATTTATATATTGCACTGAAGCTCTCTTCTCTTTAGTTCTTTTGTCTTGTTTCTTGCCACCATATATGAAGCTTTAGTCTATTTATGACCCTGCTAAAACATGACATTTATATTAAAACCTCCTATTAATTTT
Organism: Tachysurus fulvidraco; assembly: GCF_022655615.1. Classification (NCBI taxonomy): domain Eukaryota; kingdom Metazoa; phylum Chordata; class Actinopteri; order Siluriformes; family Bagridae; genus Tachysurus; species Tachysurus fulvidraco. Next base: position 12,921,695 of record NC_062537.1, on the reverse strand, counting down.
GTTAGCTGTTCTAACTTTCCTGCCATTATTATCCATACAATTAGCCTAATTATAATTTGTATACACTTACTGTACTGACCTGCAGAAGGGGTTTTTACCCACAGAGCTCTTTAACTGTATAAATTCTAGAGACTTTTGTATGTGAAATTCCCAGGAGATTATCAGTTTCTAAAATACTTTAACCAAGCATCTGGCACCAACAATTATAACATGGTTAAGATCAGTGAGACGGAATTTTACCCCAGTCTGATGTTTGGTGTAAACATTAACTAAAGCTCTTGACCAGTATATGCATGATTGCATGCCATTGTATGAATGTGCAGGTGTACAGGTGTCATCAAAAACGTTGGCATCGAGTGTAAATTTACATTCTACCTTTTGTTTGCTTTCTGTCTTAACATAACGTAATGTTACGTAACGTAATGTTATCCCGATATTCCTACAGTCTGTTCTCCAGGTTACTTTGGGCACCGCTGCAGTCAGACATGTCCTCAGTGCGTTCATAGTAACGGCCCGTGTCATCATGTGACAGGCCAGTGTGATTGTCTCCCTGGATTTAAAGGAGCTCTTTGCAATGAAGGTGAGAAGGACATATTCAAAGCAAGTTACTTACAGTCCATATTTGTATATTTGAGTTAGTTTTGTTTTACAGTATATGACACCTCAGAAGAAAAAAAGGTCTGCTCATGATTGCATTGCATTTTAAATAGTTAAAATAGATGTTTATTCCTGAACATTGCACCCAGAAAACTCAAACCAGTTTCTATCTGCTTTAAAAGCACTTCTACAATAATTCAAGTTGTGATGTTTTTGCCAAATACAAACCATGATGATTTGATACAAGTAAAACCAATATTATCGTGTTATCACATTGTATGACCATTAGAAATATTAGAAACAGAATATTTAACGAACAACTTAAAATAATGTGTAACCAGAACTGTTGTGTGTACCTTTGTACAGTGTGCCCCAGTGGCAAATTTGGGAAGAATTGTGCCTGGACATGCACTTGCACCAACAATGGTACATGCAACCCCATCGATGGCTCGTGCCAGTGTTACCCAGGATGGATTGGCAGTGACTGCTCACAGCGTGAGTACTACCTAGAAACATAGACTTTCTCTTGAAAAGGGTAATCCTAATTCCCAAAAATATGGAGAGAGACTGTTATAGAGGCCCTAACATGACCTTGTAATTGTGAGGGTTTACATTCTGCATCCATTATGCCTCATGAACAGAGCAGGATGTGGTTTTTACCAATCCCTAAAAATGCCAAAACCCTACTTTCCTTGTTTTCTTAGGTAGGTTGATGTATATCTAACTGACACATATTAAATTAAATAACAATTCAAAAATCAACATCACTTTACTGTTAGAGGCTTGATACTGACACATAGAGATGCTTTTAATGGACCTAATAATGTATCATAAGGTGAGCAAGACATAATTCAATTTTGCTAGTATATTAACTGACAATCATTTTCACTGCATGTGTTTGGTGCCCCCTGCTGATTGTACTGAAAATCCTAAAATAAGTGTTATTACCTTTAAAAAACATCATGCTATAGTGGTGCTAAAGCTCAGTGATGCATTTTCCATAACCTTAAAGCAAATTATTAAAACAAATTATTAACATACTTAACTCTTTTTACCAGAGGCCAAAAAATGGAATTGTAGCCTGTTTTTGGTGCCTGTGTTCAGCATTGAATGTCTTTGTCATCTCACACTTCAAAGTGGTATTTAATGGCTCATATGAAAGTATACACTCAGGGCTTTGAACAATAAGTATCTCTGTTTTTATCTAAACTGCATATTCATAGACGTTACCCTCAACATTCACATAAATGTTATTTCTTTAGAGTAAATGGTGATATCAAAGCCAAACCTAATGGTGATATCAAACTTGGGGCATGTCGGAGATAAGCCATTTTTTTTACAAGCATGCTGGTAAAAAGCTTAATGTGAACTTATAATATGTGTTATTGATGTGAGTTTATATGGTGTGTTTGGTGTTTTGTAGCTTGTCCTCCTGGTTACTGGGGACCAAACTGCATCCACACATGTAACTGTCATAATGGAGCATATTGCAGTGCATATGATGGAGAATGCAAGTGTACACCAGGATGGACTGGTCTTTACTGCACACAGCGTGAGTCTCTCTCTCTCTCTCTCTCTCTCTCTCTCTCTCTCTCTCTCTCTCTCTCTCTCTCTCTCTCTCTCTCTCTCTCTCTCTCTCTCTCTCTCACCAAAGCGCAGCATAGCAAATGCTAGCAGAATGTAATAACTGCCTCATATTCAATCTAACAATGCTAAAAACAACATCATACTATCTATAATGCATCTATAACACTTATGCACTGGGACTAACACATTCATCAACATTTATTCCTGCTGCCACTGATCATGGGTTTCCTACAACTCTGTTTGAATTAATTATAGAGCTAGCAAGCATTTTCTTGAAGAGACCTTGCCCATTTATTTATATTTCCTTTTTTTTATTATTATTATTTTAGCATTCTATACAATGTATAGTATAGTACATTGTATAGAATGCTAAACTAATAATAATTAAAAAACCTCAGAACAAGTCAGGAGATAGCGGTAACAAACCAGAAACAATCTCTGAAGAAAACGACCTGGCATTGCTCTAGCTGTTTAAGAATATATAATAGACAGATAATAACAAATATTTACTTCCTCAAAATATACCTAACGATTCTTAGCTTTGTTTACGGTTTGTACTGAGTTATGTATGTTTCCTGAATGTCTGTGTCCAATTTCCTCCCATCTCCCAATAATATGCAGACATGTGGATTAGTTGTTAAGGAGTATGTGAATGTGTGTGTGCTTGATGCCATGTGATGGACTTTTGTCCATTCCACAATGTATTCCAGCCTCACCTTTTTCAAATTAGCTTGATGTCTGATTAATAAAGGTTAAGTTTGATCCTCTAACCGGCACCTTATATTGTATCAAAACTTACTGTTTAGGACAGTTTTTTTTTTATAAACTAGCAGAAGATATGATTTTGACATGACAAAGATTCCACTGATAACATAGACCTATTAACTTTCTGTAATAAGTAAAGACGTTTGAAGTCCTGATGTTTTAAATATCATTTTAGCATTGCCGTCCTTCACGTGCTCTTTCACTCTCCCATGTGCAAGAAGCAGATTAAACCATATCTGACCTAAAATGAGCTTTGAGCATTTCCGATCCTCTAGCGCACAACAGTGTAAATGTAGATTTTCATCTATAATTCTGATCCTGAACTAAGTGCACAATAGGGCCAAACCTGTCTTAAGGGAAAAGTTTGATTAAAGTGTCATTTGTTACAGTAATCCTATCAGATGGTATGGATTTCACACTAACTTTACTAACAAAACTCTATAATGATCTATAATTATTACAACTTCGCTACTACAATGTTCTTTAAAATGTCAGTTGGAAAAAACATTAAATATTGCATCATGTCATACTGAAACCTTGGACATTTATTTACCTTTCTATTTAGCATTTGTATATTTTTTATCAGAACTGTCAAATAATCCACACATACTGTAATAGCCACAGTTACTTCTGTAATAACCACAGTTACTATCTTCTAAGTACTACAATTATACAACATTGCTCACTTCTTCTGTTATTATGGTTGTTGTATGTTATATAGCCAATGATAGCAGTCATGTATGCAATGCCAGCAGTTAGTTTCTAACTGTATTCAGTTTCAGTCTCAGTGCATATGACTGAAGTGGATGTGTGCGCGTTGCAGGCTGTCCGTTAGGTTTCTATGGTAAAGACTGTTCCCAAAGCTGTCAGTGTCAGAACGGTGCAGACTGTGACCACATCTCTGGGCAGTGTACCTGCCGCAGAGGCTTCATGGGACGACACTGTGAACAAAGTGAGTGAGCAGGGCCTGGAATTACACGCTCAGTAGAGTGACTAGAGCCAATCACGCATGGTCTAAAATTGGGGTGTCCAAACTACTACCTGCAGGTATCATGGAGGAGGTTTATAAAATGAATTCCCTAGTTTGTACACTGGATATCACCCTTACATAAAATCAAATCTAATAATTGGCCAGCTCCCATTTCCTACTCTACACGCTACTGATAATACTCTTGTATGCAAACCTTACCAAGCCATCAATACCCCCCCCCAAAAAATTTTTAAAAAATGGAAAAAAATTACAAACCAAACAGTCACAAAATGTCATCTTTACATGTGCTATTACTATCTACAAAACATGTGAACAAGAGCAGAAAATCTATTTATCTGAAAAACCACTTACTTTATAATGGAAGGGCAGTCTTTGAATTCCATCAAACTGATATTCAAAATTCAAATCTTATAATTGCTGACCATTTTAATTCACATTTCTGTCCAACACACACTCATACACAATCACACACGCACAAAGACGCACATAATAATAAAACGAGTTCTTCTTCACTATAAAAGTGAGTCCTCTGGGTCTCTGAAATGATATTATGCTAATTTAGTGATTCAAATACAAAAGATTTAAAGATAACTTAATTTTTTTTACTAAATTGTCACATCAATCTTTTTAATGACTGCACCAACAACTGCCCTTAGCCTTTCATTATAAATGTATTTTTAGTAAACTGTTTTTTTTTGTCATGTCTGTTGGTGTCACATCTATTACAGATGTGGTATATTGAACAGAGATCAAATTGTAATGTAGTTTATTTGTTGCTAACAAGATTGCCTATAACTTATTTTTATGTGTATTATTAAAGATATTACAGTTTCTTCCCTGTGCTTCCATATTTATTTCTCTATCAAGCCCTTTATAAAAATCGTTTGGACGCCCCTGGTTTTAATCATTTTGATTGCTTTTTAAACCTAAGTATCGGAGATATACTGTGATGTGAGGAGATGATGATGGTGTAAACTTTTGTGTCTGTTTCTGCTGTCAGGATGTCCTCCTGGTACGTACGGTTTTGGCTGCCGACAGGTCTGCGAATGCCTAAATAATTCCACCTGTGATCACATGACTGGGACGTGTTACTGCAACCCAGGCTGGAAGGGATCCCGATGTGAAAAAAGTAAGCATTTTAAACATTGCTAAATTGTACCACAGTTGCAAATTAGGAGAAAAAAACATTTTGGGTTTTTGAATTAGCATTTGGTCCTGGCTGGCTGTTCAGGTGCCTCAACAACAGGGACACAGCACAGTGATCCGTCACTTCTGTTTATTTGATTTAAGATGCTGCTACCTGTAATGTAGTGAGAGGAATGATTAATGTATGAGCTTTATTGTGGAAAATACAAAAACATAATAGCAAAATAAAGGCAGGCAAAGTTACTTGGAGAAAATCCATAATCAGAATGTGAGTCAAAACACTACACATGGAAGTAGAACTAGAAAACCATTGCTTAGCATAGTAAGAATACACTTAAACAACATGATATACAAAGACAAATTAATCAAGGACTAACAAAGAACAGGTGAACAGCACTGAGCAACAAACCAGTGGCAGTTCCAGGACAAGGGCACAAACTAGACACAAAACAGGAATTAAAATAAACATTAAGAAATGTATTTATTGACTAGTGGAATCCATGAGACTACCGTACAAAAAAAACAAAATGTACGCAAGCTTGCTACACACAATGTGTGTGTGATGCAGAGGTGGATGATTGATTGACATTTGGATAAGGTAGAGGCAGAACAGGAGCCGTGGAAAAGCCAAGGAAATGATAAGTCAAAGTACTTGAGTACTGTAAGATGCTGAACATTCTCAGATAAATTTGAGCTGAGTCACTGTGCCAAAGTATTTTAAATATCAGTACCTAATATTTTCTGTATCCTTTTAATGTGTTAAAAATTAAAATGTTTGCTATGATTCTTTGTTCTGTTTTAGTTGGTGTAATCATCCTAGGCAACACTAATAGTCTGACCAGTGCAGCAGTTCCAGTTGATTCCTACCAGATCGGTGCCATTGCTGGAATTATTGTCCTGGTGCTGATGGTGCTCTTCCTCCTCCTCCTCTTTATCATTTACCGAAAAAAACAGAAGGGAAAAGAGCCTGCGATGCCGTCTGTCACTTATACCCCTGCCATGCGGGTTAACACAGACTACACCATTGCAGGTCGATACTGAGGCTGGATGGCACAGTATTTTTGTGTCTAGTGACTGAAGAAATTGCAACTGATAAGCTACACAGTGGTAGCTATTATAATGTAATAATGTATGGTGAGCTATTAGCTAGTTCAGTACAATACAGACAGGTATATGGTCATCATTATTATTGATATTTAAGTCCTCGGGTCATACATAAATATTATTCGTGTCTAGTCAGCTTGTCCCTAGTCAGCAAGCGGTGGGATTTACAGTACACCAGTCAAAGAGTTTTTTTCTGTGTATTATACCTACTGTACATATCCATTGGTATCCTACAGGCTAGTGATTAACTGATCATGAAAAATTCAACATTTTTCAATTAACCTGCCAGCAGCATTTCTTTGCATGGACAGAAATTAGTTTCTCTAGAAGTCTTTAAATTCAAAAGCATGTAGGGAATATTAATTCATAACAGAAATGAATGAAGTTTTTTTCCTAGCAAGATTTTTTTCTCATTTTTTGTATAAGCATATAAGTATAAGCAATTTTAAGCAAGTATAAGTTTTGTATAAGCAATAAGCATCTTCTGAGACAGCAAACATTTTTTGTATGTTTGACTTAGGGTTTATTAGACATAATGAATGTTTGAAATCTTTTTTTAGATGCAATACCACAGACCAGTGAGGTTCATCCCAACAGTAACTACTTCTCCAACCCCAGCTATCACACACTGGCCCAGTGCACCAGCCCACCTCATGTCAACAACCTTCCATATGGAAAAGTGAGTTTTCCTGCTCTGAGAAAGGAACACAAAAATCTTCCCAGTCAAAATGTGATTAGCTAATACAGTATACTTAATGCTAATGTACAAATGACATAGAAAGTAATTTGGTAATGTACAAGTAACATACAAATGATGTGCTCATTGTTCAATTGGATGCCATTTATGTGTTTTTTTAATTATTTTTTCCCCAACAATATGTCAGGCGAAGAACAACCAGTTATTTGTGAACCTGAAGAATGTGGAGCAGAGAAAAAGGCCTTCTCTGATGGAGCACACTGGAACATTGCCTGCTGACTGGAAACAGGGCAGCTGCTTCAATGAGCTCGGTGAGCCAAAAGATTTTGAAAGGGAATACATTTCTGAATGCTTTTCTGATACTTTCTTTCAGATAATGACTATGACTGTAACCCTCGAGAGCTGTAGGCAGCTGTACTGTAGGCAACTGCTGAGTCACTTTTTCAAGAATTTACCAAGAGTCACAGCCAGAAAGGAACTGTCTTACACACAGGCAGACAGGACACAAGACAATCGTGTACTTATCTGTAGAAAAAAGCAGAATGAAAGCAGAAAATTAAAATCACTAGTAGTAGGGGTACACATTCATATAATAATTCATGGTACAAGAAAATAAAACTCATTAGACTGACAAAACAATGTTTTGAAATGCAACATTATTAGCTAAGGTTTTGTTGTATGCTGTATATTTTGATGGTTTTGACAGTGATATAAGTGTCATGTTATTACACCACAAAGTGTGCTGTAATAGTCCTCTTAGACCCCAGCAGTTTTTTTTCAAGATCAATACGTTATAGTTCTTTGCTATGTTTAACGATCTGCACCATTCACAAAACAAGTTAGATCCTGCCATCGCTAATATTATAGCATCTTTAAACAGTCGTTCGATTAAAATCTTATTAATCTTTCTCTCTTTGGAAGTGGATAAGACAAAAACTATATTGATTATTGTGTTACAGAGAAACCAGAAAGCCTTCTTTCCTGAAAACTTAAAGTTATAGCTTTACTTCAGATTTGTTACAAAGCACCGATACTGGAGACTCCTGCCACAAAATACTAATGCGCGCTCTCTCTCTCTCTCTCTCTCTTTTTTCTCTCTCTCACTTTCTCTCTCTACCCCTCTTTTTCTTCTTTGGTTAGGAGCATATGGAGTTGACAGACGTTATCTTGGAAATTCTCTTCGAGGTAGGATTTTTACACATTAAGTGTAGAGAATTTACCATCAAGAGTCAGTCTTTGGCTAATTAATAGAAACCAACCATTGTATTATTTCTAAAAATACAAATAAGGCATGTTTCTGTGGAACTGTCTAATTCTTGGCTGTACTATTTTGTCATGTTTAGATCTGGTTAAAGGTGTACCCTGCCATGCCAGCTCCTGCTCTCTAAACTCAGAGAACCCCTATGCCACTATTAAAGACCCTCCTCTTCTGCTGCCAAAGAACACAGAGTGTGGCTACGTGGAGATGAAGTCACCTACACAGAGAGACTCTCCCTATGCAGAGATACACAACTCCAGTCCTGCAAACAAAAACGTATATGAAGTTGGTAAGTGTGGAAAAAGTTCCACGTCATGCTTTTTTCTACCAAAACAAAATGCAATCTGTATTTTTATGGAAAGTGAAATGTAATTCATAACATTGTATAATAACAAAAAAAGTAAATAAAAGTGCGTAGTTTGTTCTCAGCATCTGACCTTATAAAATCTTTTTCTACAGCGTGGTTCCCATGATTGCATAGCCTAGTTTGTTCTGTTTGTTCATCACCTGGTCTATGTGAAATTGTATTTTTATAGCTGCTCTGTTGTCAGTGATAAAGGAACAAATTTGTAATTACAAATGTAAGTAAGTGCTGATATTATTTTTATGTTAATTGTCAGTAGATGGCTGTGGTATAATAGGAATAAAACTCTTTGGTATCATCACATCACTCAGTATTGATTGTTTTCCTATAAGAGCACGGGGAGCTTGGTCAGTAAAGGCTTGTCTTGTGTACAGAAAAGACATTGAGCTGCTTGTTTTAGCACATGTGTGAATCTCCTTCTCTGTCTTTTCAGAGCCAACAGTTAGTTCAGTCTACACATCTACCAGCAACAACTGCAACGGACCATTTGGCCAGGATCCGTACGACTTACCAAAGAACAGCCACATCCCCTGTCATTATGACCTGCTGCCCACGCGAGACAGCACGCCGTCCCCCCACAAAGAGCTGGAAAATGAATGAGCTCTTTAGAGTCCTGACCAAAACACACCATTCCCACTGCAACCAACACACCTTCTGTGGTTCCTTCAGACTCACTTAGTGGCTTATTATACACTATCTGCATATCTCCACATCAGTATACTACTTTTGTAAATTTTCTTTTCTTTTCTTTTTTACACCCCTTTTAGTTTAGTTTATTCTGTACTGTCATGATAATCATTCTTAATCTTCCTCTTTCTATTACAATAAGAAACATATTTTAATTTCTGTTTCCAGAATGTTTCTCTCGGTTAAAGTCTTATAGCAAATCCCATACTGGAAATAAGATGAAGAGAATTATATGAAGGAGGTGATGTTATATAGCAGATTTACGCAGTAACTTTTCTCAAACGAATCATTCCACTGATGAAAACATATCTCTTGAAAATACAGAGTGAACCTCAAATTTATTTTTGTAAAAGAGACTTATTCAGTATTTGATGTTGGAAAGGAGTTTGTGATTTGTGAGTTGTGAGATGAGGATTGTGTTTTTTTATATTTAGAGTTAATATTACCATCATTTATTTTGAAAAATTGTGTCTTCTGTGCAACACTCCATTATCACGGCTGTTTTAGGAGCTAAGGATGCACCGATACGATACTGAGTATACTATCAGGGCTGACTTTGTTCTGAACTGCTAGATCGGAACTGCTGGATTTGACATCTAATCGTGTGGCATCAGTGCAATGCCTAAAAGCATGCAGATATGTCAAGATCTCAGTTAATGTTCTCATAAAAAAATCAGAAGGGCAAAAAATATATTCTAAAGATCTTAATAAATTTCACTCTGACATGGTGGTTGGTTCCAGACAGTCTGATTTCATAAGTATTTGAGAAAATGCTGAACTACTGTGATTTTCACACACATCCTCTCTAGAAACAAGATTAGTAAACAAGTTCTAGAAACAAGATCTAGAAACAAGTATCAAGGGAATGTTTCTCTAGTTTGTAACCCTGCAGTTGACTGGAAGCGCAGGTGTCTTTCCCGTCAGCCTGAAGCAGGCTGGGCACTGTTCTCTGACCTGTCTCATCAACAAGGAGCTTCAATCTGTAGAACTGTTGCTTATTTCTGAAACACACAAACCATACCTTCTGGAACCCACAACCAGACCACGGTCAAAGTTTCAAATAATTTTTTTTTCCCATTCTGCAATAGCTCTTGGCCTCTATCTGCAAAAAATTATACATGCCATGAAAGTGTCAATGCTGGGTGAGAATCGTGACTCAACATCAGTATGAGATCAGTATCACGTATTGTTATATTCTCAGACTCTGATATTGGCATTAATATTTAAAATGTAAAACGTGTCATTTGGTGCATCCCTGTTAGCAGGCTTTGTTATCATCCATACTAAATTTAACCAAAGGTAAAAGTGCCATAATTAATGCTTTGTTTCTTCATCTGTATTGACTCTTTTGGTATTTATTAGATGACTGTTCATCAGTTCTCTTCTGTGTAGCTCAAAGGCCTATACTCAACAAGTCACTAATACTGTGATCAAAGTTATAGTTAACTTTCGGTTCCAGTTACAGTAACAAACTTCTGTCTGTAATGACTTGATTCCTTTTATCCAACCACCAGTGTTTAATTCATTTAGACATTTTAGATTTAGTCATTTAGACATTATTTAAATGGAAATAATTGATACAACAGCAAAATACAACCTTAATACAGGATCGAAAATAAAATGCTTAAGCTGGACTTTTGCGGTGAAGTAAAGTTGACATTAATATCAATTCTGGGTCAAGGGTTTTGTTGTATTTGGACACATAACCTTTTTAAGGCTTTGGTATTTATATGTCATGTAAAAGTTTGAACACAAACAGCCGACAGTCTTAACCTACTCTGAGCCAGATGTTACATTTGTATAATAATAATGATCATATGCATTTGTATAATTGTATATAGCTGTTATTCATAGAAAAGAAAAGCCATGGGACATTGGACATTATGTTTGGGAAGTGTGTGAAAAATAGAACCAATACCATGTCTCCTGGTTTTAATGTTAATTAGTATTTCATGGAAATCTCTGCTCTGTCTTTTTATTTATGTTTAGTTCCAGATAAAAATAAAAGCCCTTACAACTTACTACATGTCAATTGGTATTTAAACATGTAGAATATTTCAGTCATTACCATCCTTGATGGTAATCCATATTAGTGACTAGTACAGACACATTTGGCACTTATTTCAGTACTAAGTTTACTTTTTTTTTTTTTTTTTGAAAAAACTCCTTATCAGGACAAATGTTGCTTAGAAGAATTATACCATTCAATATTATTCAAAATGACATTTCTATAATGATCTAAAAAAAAATGTATGCTATTTTCTTCACAGTAATTAGACATTGATAGATTATGGTTGGTAATGCCAGTGCAGAATTGTGTCAGCAGAACTGGGAGGTTATATAAGTGTTATGTATATATCTTTATTTTCTTTAATATTGTGTGTTTTATAAGAACGGAATGAAATTGCACAGCTGTCATCCTTTTCCCCAAAGAAAACCCATGACAATGGTATTTGCCTCCATATTCCCACTTTTCTTACTTGCTTTGTTTTATATTTTATTTTTCTGTAGTGTTTGTGTACTGTATGTGAAATTTGGCTTTACAATAAAATGACAAAATGTGTCACGTCATTTACACATGATATACTTGATGTGCTACACTTCACAGATTAACGTATTTAGATTAAGGGTAGATTTAGTGGAAAATTTGCCCATAATTACAGTGTTATATACATGTTGAGCTGTGAATTATTTCTCTCATTGTGTTGTACTGGATAAACAGAATTCGATACAGGTAATAATGATTAAAAATTTCACATCAGGTTCCTACACACTGAGGTAGCTGAAGCTGCTCGTTTTCACCAGTGGGATCCCGTTGATAATTAGAGCTGTGTATGTCCACCGTTGTTCCCTTCAGATGTCCACAAGCAGTTCCTTTGTCTTGCTGACATTTAGAAACTTATGAATGGCCTGGTACCATTGGGGCAGCCTTTTCTGTGTTACGACACAAAGCACTGTTGCTTGTTGTTCAAGCACAGACTTCAGCAGTGGTATGGTATCTTTTTTATGCTGTTGGAAGCCATTTAAAAGCCATTTTTGACTTTTATAAGATTTTTCTACATATCTACATCTACAATAGAATAATGAAACCTATATAGATAAAACACTTCAATCTTGTAATAAACACTAATTTTGTGAGACCGTCTTGGCTTTTTGATTAAGGTCTGTGGTCCGTATGTTCTTTTTTCTTTCTTTCTTTCTTTCTTTCTTTCTTTCTTTCTTTCTTTCTTTCTTTGATGTAGACAATGGCATTGCTTTTTTATTTAATTATTTACTTAATTATTAAACTATTTTCATACTATTAACATCTAAGCTTTTCATTACCATGAATGGAGTGTGTTTGGCTCTGTAGTGTGTATGAGGCACGTTTATTATTGGCGGTGATTAGTTATGATTTGGTGATTGATTTGTCTGTTCATATGGTTTGTGAATGGTGACTGTTTGTTTTTATTTTCCATATGAATGAATAAATGAATATAAAATTCCGAAATCCAATCACATAACGCGCCGGCCCGTGAGACCCCGCCCACTTCTACTTCAGACGTGGCAATTCCTGACGTCATTCAAACGCGGCCATTTTCGACAGGGCTAATCGAGTTTGACTACCGTTGTGGAGTTGATTGGATGCAATTACAAATTTACACGGACGAATTGCCTAAGAAGACTAAAGTGTCAGGTAAGAGCGTGTCATTGTCTATTTTTAAAAATCGTCACAGCGGTTTTTTTTTTTGTTTGTCCAGGTTGTACTCTTGCTAGCTGGCTAGCTAGCGTCTCTAAGTAACGTAAACTTAGCTCCCAGGCTAAGTAGCAGCACCATCTTCGTTAGTTAGCTAGATGGCTTGCTAAACAGGATAACCGTGCATAACGACAAATAAACTTTCTTGCTTGTCTCTAAACTAAAATGCCACGTTACTTACTTCTCAGATGAAATTTGCACGTCAGAGCGTAATTAGCTGTTCGCTGTGCTATGGCTGTGTTCCAAACGGCTCTCTAGTAGATATAAAGTGCACTAAGTAGGGCACTAAGGCGTTATCTCGCGCTGTAAGCGACGCCTCAATCTAGTGAACATGGAGGTGTTTGAGATTAAGCCCAAGTCTTACTGTTTCTTTTTTTGAGTTCATGTAGAATATTTATAAGTAGTGCACTAGCTAAGTGCAGAGAATTTTAAAGCACTAAATACCTCGTTACGATGGGGTTGTCTTTATTTGAGCTTCACATCGTATTTTGCTTTTTATAGCCTGTAAATCTTTGAATACGTGGCAACAGTCGTATTGCATCTTAAACAAACAGCAACTCAGTCACCGACATGACTTTCTGTTCCTGAAGTAACAACAAAAGATAACGTTCAATTTCGAAGCTGGTGCTGTTTTATCTGTCAATGGGAGGGCAAAAAAATCTGTCTGTGTGTGTGAGTGTCTGTCTGTGTGTGTGTGTGTGAATGTCTGTCTGTCTGTGAGTGTGTGTGTGTCTGTCTGTCTGTGTGTGCGTGTGTGTGTCTGTCTGTCTGTGAGTGTGTGCGTGTGTGTGTCTGTCTGTCTGTGAGTGTGTGCGTGTGTGTGTCTGTCTGTCTGTGAGTGTGTGCGTGTGTGTCTGTCTGTGCGTGTGTGTCTGTCTGTGTGTGTGTGCGTGTGTGTCTGTCTGTGTGTGTGTGTCTGTCTGTGTGTGTCTGTCTGTGTGTGTCTGTCTGTGTGTGTGCGTCAGTCTGTCTGTGTGTGTGTGTGTGTCTGTGTGTGTGTGTGTGTGTGTGTCTGTGTGTGTGTGTGTGTCTGTCTGTGTGTGTGTCTGTCTGTCTGTGTGTGTCTGTCTGTGTGTGTGTGCATGTCTGTCTGTGTGTGTGTGAGTGTTTGTCTGTGTGTGTGAGTGTGTTTGCCCTTCTAGAGAATTACGTCCTTACATCCTGTATTGTTTGTTACTGAAATGTTACTCACTAAAAAGTCCACAAGAGGAAGGTAAACTAGGAGCTTAAATAACTAATACTTTCTACAGTGTTGTCCCTCGATTTAAAATACTCTTAGGTGGTGTTTAAAAGAACAGAAAGTGGAGTGTGTGGTTGTTGACTTATATATTTTGGGTCTGATGGATGTTATAAATACATAAGATTAACATTATTATTGTCATACTGTGTGTCTTGTCACGTACTGTACATTGGCTCAGTTATTCTGGGGTCTATTACTAAGATTATTATTACTACTATTACTGTTTTGCACACTTTTCTGCTGTTTTTGCACATATTGGACAATATCTCAGTCATCTGCTGTTTTTTGCACAACTCCATATATAATCCAAAGGACCTGCTGCTAAGAACCTGCTGCTGTTCATTCTTCATTCTTTTACTGCACAAAATACTGTTTGAACATTCAGTATTTACACCGGTCGGTCGGCGCTGTTTCTGTTACTGTTTATTGTCTTTTGTGTATTGCATTTTTTGTACTTTTTGTATTGTCTTGTAACTTAATGTCTGCACTGTTTTTTGTCCTGCACTGTCTTTTGTCCTGCACTGTCTTGCTTGTCTTGTCCTGCACTGTTTGCACCAGGTTGCACAGTTGCACTTTATGTGGCTAAGACTACTTACATGTCCTTAGCCCTCTCTTTGTTTTATGTAGCACCTTGATCCTGGAGAAACGTTGTCTCATTTCACTGTGTACTGCAACAGCTATATATGGTTGAAATGACAATAAAAAGCTTCTTGACTTGACTTGACTTTGAAGAGGTTAGTAGATAGAACGATACATTTTGGGATAGACAGATAGAGATATAGATGATACATGACGATTCATTTGACAACCCCCCCCCCCTCCCCCCAAATTAATTTGTGTTTAACAGCAAATCCATGTTAACTAATGTCGAATTAACCGAGTGGGAAACTGGAGACATTTTGGACCACACATGAAACATGAACTTTAAATTTATCTTTAAACAGTCACCTGACCCTTTGTTTGCTATCATATGTAACATGCCAACTGAACTTTTAAATAAATATTTACATTATAATTAAACTTTTTTACAAACAATTTGATCTGTATGAAATTAAATTCATTAAACCTAGTGTTTAATTCAACTCCTAAACAAACAACTTATTCAGATTACTCCTAAGATTACTGAAATAAACGTTCCCCTGATTGGGATTTAGTGAAGTTTAGATATAAGTGACTGTCTTCACCTTTCATGAAAGCGTCCATGGAAGCATTGGGATTAAAACGCACTGTGACAGTAAAGATATTGTCCATCTATGTATTTAAAAAATGGCTCACATATGCGAGTCATCTCTCTCTTTGTTCATCTAAAATAAAGCCTCTCTAGAACAATAGCTGTATCTACATCAACATAAAAATCGAGTACCATATCAAAATCAAAACAAATTTTATTTGTCACATACATACAGGATACGATATGCAGTGAAATGCTTCATGCAACTGTCCGGTATAAGAATATAAAAAAGTATGTGTATGGTTTTTACAGATTGTCCTTAAAGTATGAGCCTGAGACTCTCACTAATCAGTGAAGTGCCTAAAAAAGGTTTGAGCTGGCTTAGAAATTGCGCAGACTGTCACCATGTATTACACTGAACAAGTGATTGATATCGATTTGAATTATGTTTATCACTTGGTCAGGGTTTCGAAAATTGAAAGTGCACAGCATAATTCAATTAAACTGTGTTTTATTCCAAGTGGTTTAATGGGCAGCGGAATACATTTTAAAATAGGTAGTCAATAAATACGGATTAACAATGCAGAACAGTTGGCAAATATTATTTAACACATCACTGCAGGAGACACCTCCATGGTATTGTTTTCATACTGCATTGCTCCATTCTTCAGTGGTTGTGCACTGTAGCTGCTTTCTGACCAGAGATGTGATGCGAATGTACACAAGCAACTGCAACACAAACACTGGCGATGGGATGCTCAGTCTGTATTTACATCACCTCTCTCCCTTCTGTGGAGAAAACTAAGTAGTGCCTGAACAAACAAAATCTGAAACTGGGTATAAAATAATGTAATGATTGACTCTCGGTACCCGTACGCTTACAGCCAAGTTTCTCACACAGATTTAGTGCGATTAATGAAGGATAGGGTACGTGGCCACATTAATAGGAATGTCTGTACATGTATGCATTACATGTAGCAATCCTGTTGCTTTTGTTGTTATCCTCCTTTATCCCTAAAGTCCAAAAGCTTTAAGGCATACTTTATTTTAATGGACTTTTTTCTAGTTGATTCATATGAAAAGTTTTTAATTTAAGTGATGCAATATTTAGATTAAAAAAATATATATACATTTTATGTTGTTTTTTTTTTTGTTTAAATTTTTTTTCCATGTCATCGTAGCCGGCATGGCAAGCAAACAAACTTTACTTTAAATAACGGCCTGTTTGAAATGAACTTCTATTGTTCTGTAAATAATACAAAAAAAGCCTGTATAGAAGAACTGATCCCTAGTTGTTGACAGAAGCAAAATACTTTACTCTAGTCTGCTTGTATGATCCATTGTGATGGTGTACTGAAGCCTTTGAATTCATTGTGATTTCTCCTCCCTCAGGCAAGATTAAGGAAAGATGATGGAAGAGAGCGGAATAGAGACCACACCGCCCAGCACTCCTCCACCTCCCTTTAGCACCGCTGTTGCCATCAGTCCACCACCTCTCACCATGGGTAAGACCTGAGCAAAGCTTTTATCACATGAAATAACTTTAATACTTTAAGCTGATCTTTTAAAAAAAAACCTCTGTCCTTTGTTTCTTTTCATATTTAAGTCATAAAGATAGAGCATTCATATTTAATCAGGGATGTTTTGTGGTTCTGCTGCTCAAGAAGTTATTACTCTAGACAGGGACGTCCATTAGGGTTGATTTAATCAGCTATCTGTACTCCATTTGAAGCACAAATAAGACACATTCTGCATGGAAAAAAACAACATTGTGTGTTCTGAACAAAAGTGGCTTACAAGCTTCAAGCTACAGTTTAAGCTAAATGCACTTCTCGTTAAGGAGATGGGACACCAACAAAGGGTGGAGAACTGAACAGTGGCTGATTATAGAGTGTTATAAATTCCCATTATCATTCGTTACCAAACAGCAGGTGTGTTACAACACAGTTGTGTGTAAGGTTTTTTTTCTTTTCAAATTATACACTTGTCTACTTTTTAACTTCCCAGTACTTCTTTTACTCGTTTTGCTAGCTAGTTTGTAATGTGTAATAACACAAGACCTGAAAGATTCAGGGAAAACCACATTTTAGTACTGCTTGTCAATTGGTTTTCTTTGTTTGTGCAGATCTGGCAACCCAGATATCTCATAGCATAATTTCCTCATATATTTTTGTAATACAAGGTACAGTTATAATAATTGCAGAGCTACAATTATACATCGTGATGCAAAAATGCGAAATCAGCGCTCTATTAATTATGCGTCAAATGTAGTTACACTGTTTAAACACCAGAGGTCACAATCCACACAACCCATTAAGTAAAAATATATAGAGAACATGCTGGCCATGTGATCACATTCTTTTGTAGAGAGTAGCATGCGTGAAGTGACCAGTGGTGCAAGATCACAATGATTGACGTACCTTTTGTTTACATGGATACACAGCTATACAGTAACAGTAAAAGAGCTCTTTTGTCATCTGCACTTCCGGCGGAGGAGGCCACCACTCTTTGCATTTTAGCCGACTTTGGAGGTTTATTTCCACAGGCAGTTAATATGACGCTTCAGGAGATCATTACAGTTCACTTTGTGATCATTTTCCATGGGGCAGGTTTTTAAATGTAGTTATTTATTTTTACAATATGGTGAAACTGTTGTACATTTTGTTTATAGAATTGAACATCTGTGTGCTGCATTTTTTGAAAGGATTTTCAGCATTTAAGTATTTAGTTTTATAGAGACAAAAATACACATTGTTTTTCCTTGTTGATGATTCACAAATAAAAACAAAGCTTAATTTTTCTTCTTGAACATTTTGTCCAGATTTTTCAGAGAATCTAATTGAACTGAATCCTGAAGCCAGTATCAGGACCTGTGTGTATTGTTACACCCAAAATCATAAATAAATAGAAAGCCTGAGAGTAAACAGGACTCGGCAGCAATTCTTCCCAATGTTCCATAATGGCAGTATTTTTTCGAAGCTTATTCTGTATACAGAAGTCTTTTCATTAATGCCTATTAATAATGAAATGCCTAATGATCTAGATGATTGTTTACTGGTTTTTGACACAAGTCTGTATTTAATAAGAGCTTCATTTATTAACACATTATCTCCTTTACTGAACATGTAATTCCTCATTAGTCTTCAGCTTTCCAACATTTCACAGCAGTTTTTTTTTTCTGCTCGCTCTTAAGTCTGCTCCCTCAGGAAACTTAGTGCCTGTGGAACCGTTTGAGATGTTGATATATTGATTTATTTTTATGAATTGTCTTTTTATACAGTCAGTCTGGAAGCGATGGAGTGATTTCTGCAACAGACACTTGCTTTTGAAGCTAAATAAGTAGCTAAGAGCTTATCAGCTTTGTAAGATTTCTCACTGCCAATTCACCCATTATGACTAATGCTGTATTTTAGATGAAAGCTATGCTTTAGGATAAAAAGTTTAAGGTAAATGTTTTTTCGGTGACTTAACTAAACGAAATGTTTCCCTTTATATATAGTCACCTATTTAACCAGGTTAGTTTACAAGAGGAGTATTATGCAGAAATGTACATGATCATGTTCGGTGCTAGCTGCTACTAGAATGTTTGTATTCAGCCACAAGAGCTTCAGTGAGTATTATTGGGTGCTGTAATGTTCCAGTTCATCCCAAAGGTGTTGCTGATCTTGCATAAGGATGGGGTTGAAGTCAGGGCTCTGTGTAGGCCACCTGAGTTTTTCCATAACAGTCTTGGGAAGCCATGTCTTCATGGACTACACTTTGTGCATTGTCATGCTTGAACAGGTGTGATCAGCTTCGATCCAGTGAAAAAAAATTGCATTGCTACAGAATACAAAGGCATTCTACACACTCGTGTCCAACATTTTAGGGGAAAAAACACATATAGGTATAAAGGTAAAGCGTCCACAAACATTTGACCATATAGTTTAACTCCGCTTTTTTACAGGGGTGTTAGAAATGACTTGTGCATCAGGACTAAAGAAGCCTTGTGAGTGTGCAGCCAGATATAAAAATGTCAGAATCTGAATATACATTATTTTGGAAATCCTCCATGTTCTCTTGCCATTTTTATTTAGGCCCTAACCAGCTACCAAACCATTAATAAGCTGTTAATAATAATCTTGCATTTGTCAAATAGGCACGATTCAGGATTTCAAGAGCTTCTTCACTCTCATATTCTCAGTATTTATTTTATAAACTTGTCAAAATGTACTGTAATAATACAAGATCGTTTGGATTTAAAATGTTTTTAGTGAACTATATTCAATGTCTGGACTACATTGTACCTCGCTTTGCTTTGGATATAATCATTAGCTACTATAAAAGTAAAAGGTAATGAATTCCTGTAGAGTGCTGTTATCTGTGAGTGATTAATGGATGTCCAGCTGCTGCAGGAGTCCTGGAGAGCAGCATATCACACTAATGTAAGCAGAAGAGCTGCAGTGTTTGTCTGGAGGCTCCTCAAGGAAATTAATTAGTTAACTAACTTTGAAGAGACCTTTATAGTAGCTATAAGTGGTTATATTTGTAGCTTTGGGCAAAATATTTTCAGCTGGTGTCAAAGCTTTGTGATGCACTCGCTCAGTCATCTCAGTGCCCGTAATGCCCATCAGTGAGGCTTGGAATCATTTCACCAGACTTTAGAGGATTCTATGACAAAATGGCTACCTAATGTCATTTTTCAGTGGTTATCTATAATAATAATAATAATAATAATAATAATAATAATAATAATAATAATATAAAGCACAGAAAGATCTCTTGGTTCTTGTCAGAGGCAGGTAATTATTATTATTATTATTATTATTATTATTATTATTGCTATTATTATTTACATGCTCATCATGCATATTAAAATGACTCTGATCACAAATCTGGATTTTTGTCCTTTGCTTTCATCTGTTTTATGCTATTTTCATATCAGCTTTTTGATTAAAGAACCGAGAAAAGCGGATAAAAGCAGAAAGAAACAGAAAGTAAATAAAACAAGGCCATGCTGCAGCAATGGGTTCAGTCTAATATCAGTCAGCTCCCTACCTCACTTATTTATACACAAAGGGTATAAAAACACTTGTCGATCTCTGCTCATTTACATGGACACTCCCACAATTGACCATATGGTATCTAGACATCCTTTCAGGAGGTAGATTTTAAAATTAATCTTATATTAGGCAATACTGATTAAATGTGTTAAAATTGACTATTAATGTTAAACGTTTAACAGCTCCATCCTGCAGGTCAGCTGTATCTGAACCTTTGGGATTAGTTTAACTGATTTTTTTTTAGCACTTGAACTGCTATGAGATTGAGTGCAAGCCAGTGATTGAGCAATGTTCCTGTTTCTATGTTTTTATTGCTCATTTGTTTAATAGAATTTGGATAGATGAGGTTGGTGATGGTGATGGTTTTTGGTAAACACTCGATGATTAGGAAATTCCCACTATATTCCCAATTTACTTTCAAAGCTACTTGTGGCCACATGCAGTGAGCTGAAAGCACTAGGACTGATGCCTGTATTTGCACCCTTGTTTTCCTACCCAACATGGCCCAGAACTTTGGTAAACATTTATGGTTTGCAGGGTATGTGGGGCTGACAAACCACTCTTGTGAATAAATATATGTGCCATTTTAAGCAAACATTTGGTTTGTTTTCATAATGATCACACATCCTTGTGTATTTTGCTTGATAATAGAAATCGACTGCAAGAGATTATCTGTTGTGTTCTTCCACCAATGCAGATATTTGTATTATTGCAATTAAACACTTTTTCTCTTTTTAGGTCTTTCTAATCCAGTGAGCCTTCCTGGCACCACAGGCATCTCTAGCTTTGCCCCTGAGGGCTTCTCCACACCAGCACCCCCTACAGCCATGACCTCCACCCTGCCACCCAATCAGTCTTCCCCTGCTCCTCCATTTTCCCTCAGCCCCATGAAGCCGCTGTCTACAGCCTCTCAAGGTTTTGCCCCTCCCCTGGCTGGGACTGTGGCTTACAGCGGTCCACATGTCCATACTGCTCCACCTCCTTCATGTCCGGTGATGTCTGCTCCGCCAGTGGGTCCACCCACTACCGGTTTCAGCCCTCATGCAGCATATGACATTACGCGCGGACACGCCGGCCGTACTCCACAGACTCCACTGATGCCCAGCTTCTCCAGTGGGCCACCCATGCCAGGTTTGTATGTTACTACTGAGTGAACTAGTGACCTTACACACTTGTAATAGAATATGGTATAAACTTAAATATCCTGTAATAGAATTTCTGTCTACATGCAGGTAACTGAAAACCAACACAGAGGTTTAGCATTTGTAGTTAAATCAGAGGATCAGGAGCTATTCATTTTATGTTTTCCAAGTCGGTTGGAAATGAGGTTCTAAGTGAAATGAAGCTTACGTATTTCAGCTAAGTGTAAACATCACATTTGAGTCGCATTAATGTGCCAACTGCCCCTGCTTTCTGACATTCACACTATCTTCTATGTTGTGTAAGGGCAGCTTGGAACACCTCAGTAGAATAGCTGTCAGAAAAATATATAAAATATTTACCAATGTCAAAAGTGATTTAAGAGCCTTCTGTATTTCTTCATTAAAGTTTATCAGTGTTGTTTTTTGTCTTTAGGTGTGGTCACAAACCCAATGATGCAACAGCCAGTGATGTCTGGGGGTTTAGGGGTTGTCTCACCGATTACTTTCCCAGAGGATCATGATGATCCTATAGCTATACAGAACAGCACCTCTGGAGGTGGAATATGGGGTTTCATCAAGGTAATCGGCCACAATACAAACCCTCCTGTCACTAAAATTGAGAATTCATTATTAAATTCTATCAACACTATAAGATGAACCATTTTCTTTGTCATCTGGATTTGAGAGACCTTCACCTGCTTGATAGCTTTTTTCTTTTCTTTTAAACCACAAGATTGCTGAACAGTCCACTTCCCTTTGAAGGGAAGTGTGGCTTTTATCCCAGTTTATCTGGGTAGGGGAGCAGCACTGAGAGTTAAACCCTCAGTGGCTGACTGTGTTTCCTGTCTGGGAATTGAACCCAGGCTGCAACAGGATCCTGCTGCTGGACCACACTGGAAAAAAAGATTTAAGATCCCGTTTTTATCTTCCAAATGGGAATTTTGCCCTCTCACATATATGATTGTTTTCAGGGTGTGGCAGGTAATCCTATGGTGAAGACGGTCCTGGACAAAACCAAGCACTCTGTGGAGTCCATGATCACCACATTAGACCCAGGAATGGCTCCATACATTAGTAAGTACAACTCATTTTTTTTAGAATCCACATTTTTTGCTTGGTAACACAAAATCCGTTGAACTTTACTGCATGTGACAGAATCAGGAGGTGATCTGGACATTGTGGTGACCTCTGATAAGGAGGTGAAGGTAGGAGCAGTGCGGGATGCCTTCCAGGAAGTGTTCGGCATGGCCATGGTGACTGGGGAAGCAAGCCAATCAAACATTGCGCCTCAGCCACTGGGATACGCAGCAGGAGTCAAGGTGAGACGCTCTCGTATTTGTCGTTGCTCTGTTCTAATCTTAAGGGACTTTACCTCCTTTCTGGTCAGGCTTGTCTTCTCCTGTATTAGAACCATGAAAATTCCTCAAGGTTTTGGTCAGAGACCTTCAACACAATGCAGGTTTTGAAATGTAATTTAAATTAAGCCTGTGAATGATCATCTACACATGATGAATGATCGTAAAATCTTTCTGTATTCTGCCCCTATCATTACTAGCAAGCTGATGTTCCTCAATATTGTACTGAATTTAACATTGCACTTATTCATCCTGGCTTTCCTTAATTACATCAAAGTATTGCATTCCTTGTTTCCTTTGCTCTCGCGTCACCTTTAACATGAACGTCTGAATCCCGAAGCCTGCTGCATGACACACGAGTCAAAATGCAGTTTTAAGTAATATGGTCAAATGGTTTTCACCAGGAAGATTAATATGCATTCACGGAGAGCAGGTGATCTTCTCAGAGTCAGGAACATGCAAGTGACGAAATCGATCCAGTGCAAAGCTCTCATCGCTCTCTAACGACATCGCAATTTCAACTACATCAACAAAACTTGAACATATCAGGAGAGAATAAATGTGTTAGTCAGACTTGACAATATCACATAGGAATTTGCAGACATTTTAGCAAGAGGCTACATCAGAAAGCTACATTAGAAGCTTTGCTGGTGGTCTTAATCTGTATTGATACACTGTAACATGGGACTGGGCAAACACACTGGAGCATTCTTGCCCTTGCGGCTAGTTTTGCATCTGTTCACCCATGTTAACATAGATGTGGCATTTCTTGATGTGTCCTTATAACTGGTAAAAATGATAAAATGGGTAAAATATTTTCTGTAGTCTTATAAATGTGTGTTACTTCACCTTTGCAGGGGGCTCAGGAGCGCATTGACAGTCTACGCCGTACCGCAGTAATCCACGAGAAACAGCCTGTGGTCTCTGTGGAGAACTTTATAGCAGAGCTCTTCCCAGACAAGTGAGCAGAAAACAACCCATCCTTTTCACACCACTGCATGTCCAGGGTCTACTTCTTTCTTTTTTCTCTACATCTGTCCTTTAGTTTGACTTTGGACCTCCTGTTGTTATTGTAGCATGCACTGTAATTTCGTCCAGTTACCCTGCGTGAAGCGGCCTCTCAAGGTGACAATTTATAAGCCAAATTAGCTGTCATCCTTGCCGAAAGCGAATTTATCACTGATGCTGCTTACAAAGACATTTATAAATTCAGAGGAGTCAATTCTTTAATTATTTAAAAAAAAATCACTTGTCTCAAAGCCTCGGTTTAAATGACACCTTTTGTATCCTGTCCAAGAATGTGATGGCATGCTCAGCTGGTGAGCGCGGTGAAAAAGTTGTATTGAGAGTAGCTGCTGTCGTTCTCATGCGTATAGAGAATGCTAATGTCCAGATTAAATCTGTGGGTGGCATTAAAAAGGAAACGCTGTAAGTAAGGCCAGGATGAGATGCCCTGAGCTGGCCTCTTTTTGTCATCTACATAGATTGATCATGAACATTTAGACAAGACTGATTTGCGGAAAGCTGAGAACACCGTTAATGTTTCTCAGGGTCCAGGTATTGCTGTAGTGTAATGGCAAATACCACATTCAGGGGCTTCTCCCAAATTATTTTAAATTAAAGGATGACAACAAACCATCACCTTTGTCTTCTGTGTTTACATTTACGGCATCTGGCAAAGGCCTTATTCATACTTATTTATATAATTTATACAGCTCAGCAATTGAGGGTTAAGGGCTCTATCAGGAGCCCAGCAGTGGTAGTTTAGTGGCATTGGGATTCAATCTCACGACCTTCCAATCTGTCCAACACCTTAATCACTAGGCTACCACATCACATCGTTCTGTGTTATGGTTATAGTCTGTGTCTCAGGTGATTCATCATCTTTCTCCTTTGGTATTACTTCCTGCTTGCTTTTGCCCATTTTATTTTAATTGTTCTTCTCTTCTCTAGGTGGTTTGACATTGGCTGTCTGATTCTGGATGATCCTGGCAATGGCATCCGCATCGAAACTTTCACACAGACAACCCCTGTAGCTCTGGAACATGTACAACAGGTACGCAGCATTATTTATGCAACCAGCATCCTTTGACAACAACACCCTCTGCCTCACAGCTCTCTGATGCACTATAAACACCTAGATGTAAATATAGCAGGCTTGTGATGTTCCCACAGCTGTGTTCTTGACAGCCACAGCCAAGCCTTAGTAATTGGAACGGTGTCATTCATTTGAAGTGCTGTGTAACTTTGTTATGCATCCTGGTAGAAAATCCACCTGTCACACTGTCAACTGGTACAGCTATTAAAAAATGCTCAGTCATGTCAAGCTTTCAAATCTCCTTCAGAGGAGTGCTAGTAAATCTTAATACTAGACTAACGGAGCTCTGACTGCATGCTACATAGTTTGTGTGTGTGTATATAAACATATACTGCTGTTCCTAAAAAAAAAAAAGGGTGTATGAGCAGACAGGCACATAAAGATGTTAAAAAAAAATAAATCATGTTAACAAACTGAATGCTATCCCAATCAGTTTGTTGTCATATAATAACTGTCAGAATGTCCATCCTGGTCCTGGTGTTTCATCATTACACATTTTGGAATAATCAAACTTGTACTAGAAATCTGTGGTTATACTTGGAGATGCATGTAAAGGAGATATTACATAGAAATGACATTACAGAGTCTCCGCATTATACATTACTGTCTTATTCTTAAGGATGTTACAGAAATTCTCCTGACAGAAAGACTGAAGATTCAATAATATTCACCAGTAACATGATAAAAAGGATTAACTGTAGAGAAATGTCAGAATATAGAAAATAGACTTACTAATAGACTTAGTAACATGTTTAAGCCCACAGAAATTTTTGTCTATGTATATTTGTCTATTGTCTATTTGTCTATTGTATATTTTCTCCTTTCTTACTTATGGGTCGTTCAGTTGGTTCACTATATGAATAAATAATGTATTCCCCAAGTATAAAAGATATAAGATTAGATATTAGACTTTTTTTTTTTTTTTGCCTGTTTTCAGCCCTTCTGTGCTCAATTTCTAGCGACTAGCTCTATGGTGGTAAAGTTCTCTCATCACTCTGTTCACTGTTCCCCTGCAGGCTCAGTCTCTCACCCCTCCAGATTACAGTCTGCGCTGGTCTGGGCTGCTCGTGACCGTAGGCGAGGTGCTAGAGAGGAACTTTCCCAACATTAGCCGCACAGACTGGCACCTGGCCTTCACCGGCATGTCCCGCAGGCAGATGATCTATAGCGCTGCCAAAGCTCTGGCTGGAACATACAAAATGCAGCTGCCCCCCAGGACGATATAAGAACTTCTAAACACCCACTGTACTCTCAGTAAACCGACACTGCCTGTCAGGAAATGGCGTTTTTTTTTTTTTTTTTTTTTTTTTAAATGCCCCAGTATAAAAAAAAATAATTGATGCATTGGATGTTTCAGATTATAAAAAAATTTGTCAACGTTCACTAAGAATTCTGATTAGGATTGGTCTATCTTTAATACGCATGCATAAAAGCAGGTTACTTGTGATACATTGGTGAAAAAAAGACTTGTATATGTGCTAGAATTTTTTTTTAACTTGACGTGTGTCAAATGCAGTCTAGGTTATCACTGAGATTAATGTGGAAATGGAGCATGGTGGAAACCATGCTGAGGTCAACAGTGTGGTAGATGATAGTAAATTACATTGACCCCCTGATGTGACATTAGATTGCAAATACCAGATACTGGTACCAGTTTCTCAGAATCAGAATGATCTTTATTGCCAGGTATGTTTTCACATACGAGGAATTTGTCTTAGTACAGAAGCTCCACAGTGTAACAGAATAACATTGACAATAACACACACATAATATAGACAGTTTGTATGTGCAAATTGAAATCTAAATAAGTAAGTATGTGTTTTAAGTAAATAATGTAAGGATTCTCGATACCTGAGCAAGTAAATGTTTGTTGCTTTTGAAATATTCAGGAACGAACAAATTACTAATCCAACAAGGACTGAGGGAATTGATCCTGATCTGATCAGCAGACTGTAGCTTTTGTTAGCGATGATCAGATTAGATTATCCATCTATTCATTCGTTACTAATCGTATCAATTATTTTCATACAACATTGCCTTATACAAATAAAACTTTTTATCAAGCCAATCAGCATCAAAACATCATAACCTATTTCCCAGCCAAAAAAAAAGTAATCAAAAAGGGCTTGGAGTATGGAAAACACCTGATGATTTTTTCTTTCTTTTTCTTTCTTTTTCCTAACAGTTGTTTTTAGTCATGTGCCATGATATTTTTTATACTTTGCTTTGGTTCATACAGATTCAGACCTACATGCATATAGTCACTGCATTTTGCCAATAGTTCCTATATTCTATCCACAGTTTCCCCATGAGTCGAGTACTAGCTACTCTTATGAAAAACTGTCTCAATGTTCTTTAGCATTTGTAGAAGTTTGTACGGAGTCTTTCATACAGTCCGTCCAACTTGAATGAATCGATTGAACTCAGGATTGTATTTAACCCATTTTAAGGCACAAATTGTGTAATATATATAGAGAGAGATATTCTGCTACCAAAGGACTTTGCTTCAGCGCAAGTGCTTTTAAACAGAAAAGAATTTCACATTTCTTATAGAACATTTGCCTGATTTGCTGCTTAAAGATTTTTACATTTCATTTTTGTTTTTGTAATTTCATTTGTAAAAGACTAAATAAGAACACTTTATTCTAGCCTGATGGCTGTTAATATAACTTTTGTGTGCTTTAAATACTCAACTTTTAAAGTAGTCCATATAATGCATCTAAAAGTTTAAACTAAAAGGATGATCACTTTGCTGTGGAATAATAGAATATTCGACATCGATGACATTCATGTTTTTTCAGGTGGGGGGAAAAAAAACGGGGTTCATTTCTAGTGTCTATTAGCTGAAGTAAAAGAACCAAATTTGTTTTTAAATCATTTTAAACATGAAGTTTGTACAGAATTGTGAAGAGTGTCCTTGTTCATTATTCAGTTTACTGTTACAGTTTGAAGATTTGAAACCACTCAGAGTGATACAGAAGCCTGGGGAAATCTAAAAGTCTCTGTGTATGACCTCTGACAATTTTCATTCTTTTTTAATTAGTATTTTTATTAAAGATGTGTAGTTGTGTACTAATCTCGATCGATCCCCAGATGACTAAGATATTGAGTATACGATGTTTAATGTGAGAACATGAAGAGATCTAAGCATGTAATGAAATGGAAGAACAGATACTGCCTTCAACAAAAAATGTCATGTTTTGTTTTATTGTTAAGACAGCAACACCTATGGATGCATATCTTTGGACCTCCGTTAATTGTATTTCCTAAACATTTCTTTTGTCTGCAGAGGAGTAAAGACTTTTCAGAAAACATGCTTTATGTGGTTACTTTTACTTTATTGGATGTTATAGTTGTAAAGGTTACTTCTTCCAGTTCAGTGAAAGTGTTAGAGTTTCACATGTTTCAGTTCAGTCACTTTGCGATATCTTTTTTCACAGTATGTAAGGTGTAATGTTGGCGCTGGCTGAACAAATATGGATTTCCAAGACAGACTTAGGTTTAATACTCTAGAGAGAAGCTCTGATGCGTAGCAGATTTGTCTGAGCCAGTCTAACATGTTCACCTTCATGGTTTTGACCCAATCCAGTACAGCTTTGGCATACACATTGTTGTAGTTGTCTTGGAAGCTGACCTCCACCCCATTCTCAAGTCTTGCAGACTGGAACCAGTTTCCACCTAGGATTGACCTGTATTTTATTCTTATCTTATGAGTTTATAACAGATAACAGATGCTACCACCACCATGCTTTACTGTGGGCCTGGTGTTTCATTTTGAAGGATAGCCTTTTTTTTGGTCTCCTTAAATCAGAAAATCTTTTTCTATATTTGCGGAGTAACTAGCATACATTTTGTTGAACTCCTGGCATTTATTTTTGAACTTTATTTTTAAAATTATGCCTCTCACAGATCTCATTGTTGTGGGCTGTAGAGTTTATGGGCTCCTTCTGCACAGCCACCATTCTGAGTTACTTGACTTATCAATATTAAGTGGATAATATGTGTAAAGTCATGGCCTATAACTCATGTTCCTATGTGAAAATGTTCAAGGGATAAATGCTTATTCAAGGCATGTTATACAGACCTACCACAACACACAAGACTCTTAACCTCTACCATTTCCTTTTTAACACCTAATCTCATGTGAACTGTAAAAGCCAGAAAGAACCAAGCCTGATAATTGCTTACAGGCTGAAAAATATCCAGATTTTTTTTTTAAAAACCTGCTTCTGACAGGAACCAAGAGATTTTTCTGTGCTTTGTATAATAATAATAATAATAATAATAATAATAGTAATAATAATAGTAATAGTAATAATAATTACTATTACTATTATTATGAGAGACTATAAGAGCCCAGCAACTGCACCCTTATACTTATTTCTGACAGTTTTTTTTCTCCTGAAACCGAAAGCCTTTAAACCCCATTGTTTTCAACATTGTAATTTTTTTACCATATCTGATGTCTTCCTCTTTGAGACTTTAATGTTGTTATGCTTTGCTTCGCAAGGAATCTTTCAGATGTGCTACAGGCTGTGACTAAAATGGTCTGCAGTGCAATAAAAATCTAAATTGGTACGGTTTTTGTCAAGTGTAGAGATCTAATAGTCTCACTATATACACTGAGAATTGCTCTGATGATGCTTAAGAAAAACCAAATCACTTGGAGTCATTACTTGAGTGACATTTCTAATCATAGTTCTTGCTACTCTTAAAGCCTCAGGGGTAATGTAGATAATGAATGATGTTTAATTCCTCAAACCGTTCACTCGATTTAGGTCAATGTTCTAAATGGGACACTCCATGAGAGGTTTTTTGTTCCCAAGTCGCTGCTGTTTTTATATGGTTTGAAATGCAAAGGTCACTTCATTTTTCTTGCAGATGAGCTACAGGTTTTAGTTTAGCTCTGTAATTTGTAACTAAATGTTTACTGTACAGCTGCCATCACCTCCTGACAGTAGAAACATTTATTCATTTGAATGATGTTTTTATTCAAAATGACTTATAGTGACAGCAAATAATGATGAAATGCAATCAAATCTAATTTCAAAATTCCAATTGAACAAGTGTATTTACAAATGTATACAAACACTGGTACAAATAGGAGAAGTACACACTATTAGATTGTTCACAAAGCTTGCCACGATTTTCCAAAGCATTGGGAGAAGAATCCCCTTGGACTCTTCTCAAGCAGGAGGTTTTTAATTTCATGCGAGTATGAGCAGGCAATCAGATATGAAGCTCACAGGACAAACAGACCTGCATTCATTCATTTACTATTTTCAATTAGCTTTATTATATTTTGTGAAATTGAAGAAAAAAGTTCATTAGAAAATAATGCAAGAAGAAATAACTGCACAAGATGAAATAAAAAATAAAACGCAGTCCCTGTGCACATCTCTATATAGACGTCCGATTCCGACATTTCTTATCGAGTGTACGGATTATTTAAATGTGTATATATTTTGGTCATTACAGTTTTATATCATTTTATTCCTGCACTTTTCATTCACAGACCACATGAAGACTGATATCACTGTCTAGTTGTTTTGGAGGCACTGAGGTTTGGATTAAAGCCGTTAAATCCAAGGTATGAGTGATGTAGCTGAGGTTTTTGAGGCAGACAGTTGTTCACCCACCATGCTGACATTTCTAGCTCATTTTCCCTCACTGTGTTTTCAGAGGCATTATGGGTTAATATTAATTCCAAAAAAAAAAAAAACAAAGAAAAGAAAAGAAAGCCTTTCTGCTTTACTGTATGTGAGGATCGTTTTTCATTTTGATTTGGACCCAGATACAGAAGCACTGCTTTACAACTCCGTAACAGTCAAACTCTACCTGGAATATGTAGTAGCTCGAAGCCCTAGCCACTAAGCCACTCCATAGGTATCTCACTTTTTTGACACCAGTTACTGTTTAGGTCGCATTAAACAAAATGTCTATAGGTTTTTATTTAATGCATGGAATTTTACGTGTGCACTTTTAGTGTTGTCTTTGTACTTTTAGTTTAATCTATAATCAGCTCTGCACTTCCTTTAAAACATACTCAAGGCTTTATAGTCGTGTTTCTAGTAAGTATTCACCTTGATCCACTAAGGAACAAATGATTAATCCAGGATGAGGATGGCTGCATATCCCTCACACTTTTTTAATGAGGGATTTAAAATATCCATTCCCTTAAAACCTTCGTAAAAATCCATCCAATTATTTACGCCTTTCCATAAATCTGTCTCAAAGGACTTTAGAAAGTTAGCTGCTCAGAGGAGCTGAATGGTCTTCAGTTTAGCCAACTCAGCTTTTACATTTAATTGATACCCCTTTATATATAGATTTTTAAAAAAAAATGAAACAGTTTTATTTGGGGTGATTCTGCAGGTCCTGTCTGGACTTTATTAATCTGGGGTCTTTTACAAATTAAATTGATCACCATGCATCATTTTATAAATATCTGCCAATATCCTACCAAGCAGCTGTATAAACGCAAATGGAGGTCCTGTCCTTTGTTCACTTGTTATATTCACTGTGACCTTTTTTCCTCATGGAATGTCCAAGAAAACGGAGAATTAAAGCATGAATATGTGCACACCTTCAGGCAACTCATGACGTGGCCTATACTCAGTCAGTACATATATACAGAATAATATAAAGAGGCAGGTAATATGATTATAGAGTAGTAGCTACAGCACCATTACTTTTTTAAAAGAAATGTCAGAAAAGATACACAGATGATCTTAACTTATGGGAATAGTCTCTGGACATTAAGGAAGAAATTGGGCATTCTGGGAGGTCAGACACAACAGCATGAAGGTAGGAAGTGAGCAGAGATAAGCTAGTGCACTGTAAAGATGCAGTAGAAAAATAAACTGATGAAGCTAAGGGTATTTGAAAATATATAGCTATTTAGATGTACGGTGGTAGTTCTGTGGAAATAGTGTGGAGAATATTGACTCTGAATCTTTCCCCATGAGAAATCTCGACACTTTCCTCATTACATTTCAAAATAAGTTCCTCTGGTCCATCTGTACTATTTTTGGAAATGATAAGATGACTTTTTTTTTTGAAGCAAGAGCGCTTCAAGCAGCTGATGAAAATTCATAACAAAAAATTCTAAACTGTAATACATGTGACAAGGTAAACTGAACATATGTACAGTATTTATAAATCTATTTCAACATGATACGTATTATTGGCTGACTGTACACTTAAATACAAATAATTCTAAGCACAAATATCTGCCTGTCGTTAGCTGCATTCTGGATTTATCTAGTCTAACATCACAGCTATGCTAGATATGGGCACTGTTAACATAAAATGAGCAGATTGCTGTATTGTCAGAGGTCTTGCTGCTAATATTGATGAAATTGTGGTTTAGCTGGTTGCATTTTTTTTTTGGACATTTCCTTTTAGACTGCTGCTACAAACACTTGTACCTATCCACATGGACTGTGCTGCACTGTCAGTTATTGTACTCTACTGTCTTGTGCTGTTTGCACGTTTCTACACATAAAATGTATGTAGTACTGTGTAAGTCTGGGTAGTCTACCTAGTTCTATGTTGTTTCCTGTAGCGCTGTGGTCATGAAGAAACATTGTTTTATTTCACTTTGTACTGTACCGGCTGTATATGCTTGAAGTGACAATAAAAGTTTCTTGACTCTAGACTTGAATCTCAGCTAGTTTTTGCAGGTTTGTCCACATCCCTTGTTGAAATGCAGCCAGAGACCAAAAATCTGTGTAATTTCTTTATGTTTGTATTTTTACTTGTACTTTTCAATTAAATGCATTCAACGCTTGTACTTTTTAACTATATCTAAAAGTTAAAAGTGCTTGAGTAAAACATTTGAAGCATTTTGGGCTTTTTTTTTTGCACTGTTTGCACTATAAAGAAATTCTGTACTTCTGCCACATCTGGAAATCACAGAATTCAAAGCCTTTCAAGTTTATGAAAGCTAAATGAAGTTTAGTGAGCATTAAGGACTTTTCAACTCGATGTTCCTGAAACATAATGGAATGGAGCACAGATATACCAAATGACTAAGCAACAATGGAACGAGTTCTCGCCCAGAGGCTCGATTTATGAATGTGCATCACTTCCAACAATATAAAAACTTATTTTTTAAAAGAAACTAAGGCAGAGATTAAATGAGGTGCTAAACAGAATGTTAGGATTGACAGACATGAGAAGAAAAAACTGCCCATTCCAAGGGCAAACTTCAGCATTAAAATCAATTAATATGGCATCATCGGTTGGCTCGGTATCACAGTATGTATAATTGCCACCTCACTGCTTTCTGCTTACCGGGTTGATCCTGAGTTGAGGTCACTCTCTGTGTAGAGTTTTGTATGTTCTCCCTGTGTTTCTCGTGTGGGCTTCATCCAGGATTTCACTTTACATGCCTATTGGTGGATTAACTACACTAAGCTGCTCTTATGCATTAGCATGTCTATATACGGTGCTCTGTGATAGACTAGTGTCCCATTCAAAGTGTATTCCCATGACCTGTCATAGCCCATAGCATGTTAAAGCATTACTGAAAATAGATCAATGAATGTGTGTGTGTGTGTGTGTGTGTGTGTGTGTGTGTGTGTGTGTGTGTGTGTGTGTGTGTGTGTGTGTGTGTGATTATATCTTATCCTATCCTCTCCATGGAATTTCTGCACGAGTTCTTGTTTATAATGCATGGCAATTCTTCCTGCCCAGTACTTTACCTGTTCCCATAACTTTCCACAGTAAATGAAAAAATGACAGAATCGACAACCTTCATTTTTATCCAGCAGACGAAATGTACTAGAATAGCATGTATCGTATGCTAACAATGTGCCTAAAGGCAAAAATACATAGGAACAGTTATTCTTCTTTAAATGAAGAGTCTATTTAAGAGCCTGGCTTAGATCACAGCCACATATTCTCAAATACGTGTCTTCTATACTGCAGGAAATGAGACCTCAAGGGTATTATTGAAAGACTTGTGGCTGGCAGATGGAGTTTGCCTCATATTCACCTGTCTGTCACTGAAATCACTAAAGTGTGAGCTGTGCGAATCGACTGACTAAAAGAGAAGCTCGGGCTCCAGGTGAGACTGAAAGAACAAGCCACTTTCAGCCTCTTTCACTCAACTCAGTGAAGGTCAAACTGAAAACTGCCCCTGAATTTTCTATTGCTATTTTATTCTGACATCTCATTTCCTTTCCTGTCTTGCTCACAGATAAATAGTTCTTGCCACACAGGAATAGTGCTGGTGCTCGTTAGAAACGAGCACCAGCACTTGTTAGATTTTTTTTTAAATAACTGGAGAATATGAATGAATCTATACTTTAAATGCTAGAAATGTGACACGATGAATAATGTAGATTAGAGCTGTAAGGCAGCTAGTAACAAATTACATCATGTGCTAATGTTAGTAGTTATTGGCATGTAAATTATTACTTAAATTACATGTTGTGATAGCTTAGTTGTTTGCACATTTGCCTCACACCTCCGGGGTTGGGGGTTTGATGCTCTCACCGTGTTTTGGAGGTTTTTCCCTCAGTCCAGAGACAAGCTTTGTAGGCTTTATATGCATCTCTACATTGTCTGAAATGTGTGTGATTGTGCCGTGTGATGGATTCTAACCATGTGCCCTGACTGCCTTGGGATAGACTCCAGGTCCCCCAGTGACCCTGTGTAGGATAAATGCTACAGAAAATTCATGAATGGACTAGATGTTTTATTTCCTTGCATTTTTTATGTTATTTTGTTTCTGTAGATGTTGCATGAAAGTGTGAATTCATTTATATATTATGAAAGTCAATCTACAGCTTTATGTTGTGTAGTCTGAACCTACAGACTTTCTTAAAGTGAAATATGTTTTTTTCATTTCTATGTATTTTAATTTAAGATCATTTTTACCATTTTAAATTTAGAGAACGTTTTGACAGCTGGCATTTGATTACAAACTGAACTGATTAGGTGTTGTCCATCTCAAAGCCACCTGTAAATATCTAAAAACCTGATCACAGCAAGTTACACTGTGTGAGGAAATCTCTCTTACCTAGCAAGGTTTCAGACAACTTTAGGCAGAATGACACAATGGATGTTTTATTGTCAAGACTGTGTATGAAAATCCCAGATGTTTCTGAAAGTTTCTCATGACATATGTGAACATTAACTTACTAAGTTCCAGTCCTGTCTTTGCAGGAATTGATGCATAGCACTGCTACCACATGACATAAGAGTGAGAACGGGGGACAGATGTTCGCATAAAAGTGCCCAGTGAAGGTATGTGTATTGTATGAATTGTACAATTTTAGCTTGTTTTAATATAACAGACTATTATCATCCACTCTGCAAACATTATATGTTTGACATGAGCTTCCACTTTACTTCTCTGTTTTGACCTGTTAACATGCCAGAAATGAAAATCTGTCAAATTGTGCAGCAGTGAAACATTGATGAAACATTAAGATTTCACTTTAGCTGAGGATCATTGACCGTGAGTTCTGCATAGTGGACCTACAGTATACTTAACATTGCCATGGAAACAGGCTTAAGAGCTGAGCGGCTTACACACACACACACACACACACAGCACTGCAGCAATGTCGAGTAGTGGTTCCCTCAAACACATAAAAGAAACGGACAACCGTGGCTATACTTTTGTTGTTTGTCCCTGTGATGCTTATGCGACAGTTTCAGTTTGATGTTCACGCTAAAAAAATAGATTCCTGTGACAAAATGGAAGCAGAAAATGATTCATCAAATAGCTCTCAAACAGCCACTGAGCATGATCACTTCTCCAGAAGATAAGGTGCTCTTATCTGGGGATGTCAGGAAGTGTCTATGATACTAAACGCATCAACTAAATCCATCTTTACACATTCTTAAATACGATAGCTAAGGATGACATGAAGATGCAGGTGACATTCATGTAGCTATAAAAGATAACACTGTAAATATCACTTTGGATTGTTTTTGATATTGTTTACATATATAAATGCAATATATAGGTGAATGTTTGTGGAAACTTGACTATTACAGTCATATTAGGGTTTAATCCAAAATGATGAAGCATACAATTGTTTAGATTTTTTTTTTTGTTAACTGGAATTAAGTTACAACATGGTCATACAACATGCAAAGCCCTTTTGCACAAAGCCAGATTTTATAGAGACATTGTTTGTGAAGTGCATAGAGGAAGTTGAGTTTCCTGCACAGAGCCCTGACTTCAACCCCACTGAACACATTTGGGATAAACTGGAACATTGACAGCACCTAAGGTCATTTCATCCAATATATGTCTGAACTCACGAATACTCTTGTGGCTGATTGTGTCACACTCTAAAATCTAGTGGAAAGTCTAAACTCTAAAATCTAGTGAAAAGTTTGCATTTATCTCAGTGACCAAGCCTGAGGAGATTGTGGCAAGGAAAAACTCCCTAAGATGGAAGAAAAGAAACCTTGAGAGAAACCTCATCCTCAGGTGACACCGGAGAGTGTGATTAATATACAGTCTGACAATTTTGTACTGATGATGAGGTTGTTTTCCTCAAAGACCACATGTAGTTGGCATCTTCTCTTAGATTGTCCTACTATCATCCTAGAATATCATACTGTAATTATCCTTTAGTAAAGTTATGTATTTTATATTTCTGGGATTTGGACACCACTGTAAAACAGTGCACTGTCTCAGAGGGGTATTGCTGCATGACTGGAGGTTTAGATTGAACTGGATGTAAAGATGCCGTGTGATGACTAGTCCATGACACAGTTGTTGTTATTTCATCTAAGCTTAGGACGGTATGGAAAGCGTGTTTATGTGCAGTGAGGATTTTGGATCCTTTTGCATTTTCAATTCTCTCCACAAATCTAAGACTGAGTATCTACAGAAGTACCAAAAGAATGCAGGCATTTGTATGTATACTGACTGTTGGAAAATAGAGGATCAGAGGCTTTTTTTCTGCCTTCCCATTGCCTCTGCTGATTTGAGAGAATAAACTGGCTTTAATCGCTGCCTGGCCACACAGAATGCTAGACTGATGCAGCAATATATCTCTCTCTAAATGGTAAACCTGCAGGATTCTCATCTCAAAAAAAATTGTGTGTACTGTATGTGTTTGTGAGACTCGCACAAAAATATTGCATGCACTGCAATTTCTCAGAGGCTTTACGGACCAAACCGTGACTGTGTAAGAAGTTGGTTTCAGTTACTGAACCCCAAAAGAAGATCAGCTGCTAACTTGATCTGAATGTCATCTAGGAACTGTCCTAATTACAAGTCATTTTATTCATCTGTATTTAATATGCTTAATCCTATTACATTATTGAAAGTATTCTCATGCACAACACTTCTTCTTTAAAATACTTGCTTCCAGTTGAGAATTTGTTATATCTATCAGAGTATGTCGGAACTCAGAGCCGGTCTCCAAGTCGACACATCGCAGGGTGATCTCCACACTTAGACTTTTTGGTTACTAAAAACTGTTTTAGTTAGACTTAACTGTTAACTATAATTACTACAAAAATACTAAGAAAACTCCTCAGACCTGGATGAGAATGACTTCTTTATTGTGGTCAATCAGCCAACAAATTATAAGAGAAATTGCCAAATTAAAAGTAACAAAGTTGCCAAATTAAAAGTAACAAAGTTGCCAAATTAAAAGTAACAAAGTTGCCAAATTAAAAGTAACAAATGAAAACCCCCAAAAAGAGCATGTCATGCAAAATCAATCAAGAAAAACAAGAACTCTCGTGACGTCCTTGCAAAAATAAAAACACCCACCTTGACCCGCCGACACGGGCACGCGCCCACGCGCGCACACACACCTTCGCCCCCGAAGAGAGACTGGAGTCTCAGATATCTTCTCAATATATACCCTGGCACTCCTAGGAGCCCAGGAGCCATATCACCTTATTTACCGGCATTACCTCCTATGTTTTCTAAATACACTGACCCAATTTCCCCTTATTTCCCATTACCTTTCACCCATATGCCCATTTATGGATTTTCCTCCCCTTATTTTTCATGACCTCAGACTGAAAACACCTGGGCCTTCTTCAGTCTGCACAACAAGTTTATGAGCACCATGTGCCCATTTATGGATTTCCCTCCCTTTAGTTCTCAGGGCCTAGGTCTGTGGACCCCTGTTTTTTTCATTCTACATAACATGTTTTCGCTATGGACCAAGGTCTGAGAACCATGGTCTTCTTCATTTTTCCATAACAATTTATGAGCTAAGGTCTGGGAACAATGGTCTTTTCCATTCTACATAACATGTTATCGCTATGGGCCAAGGTCTGAGAACCACTGTCTTTCCCATTTTTCATAACAAGTTTACATTTGTTATTACAAATGTGCTCAGTCTTACTAGGCCTGACAGCCCTGAATCTGGTTACAATAAACATATTTGGCCTACAACATCACCTACATATGTCTTATGACAGCAATTGTAATATTTTGCAAGGCCTAATACTTTACTTTGGTTATAGTATTGTAAGGACTAATATTTTAATTATTTCTACTAAGATTTTTTACAACAAGTGCTAGCAAATTTTAGGAAGCAAAACTAAAAACTGCTTTGCAAATTTTTTAGCATGTTCACCTCACAAGCAGCACCTTGATTGGGGGTTTGAGTCTTTCCTTCTCCCTGTACTGTACGTGCAGAGTTTGCATGTTCTCCTTGTGATTTGAGGGTTTCCTCATGGTTCTCCTGTTTAATCCCTTAGTACAAATACCTGTATTATTGATTAATCGAAATCTCTAAATTGTCTGTAGCATGTGATTATGTCTGTGTTTGGTTGGCACCAAAGCCCTGGTGCCCTGGGATAGGCTTCAGGTTCCTCACAACCCTATGTACGATAGGTGGTACAGAAAATAGTTGGCTGGGTAGAAAATTCATTCATTCATTCATTCATTCATTCATTCATTTTCATTCATTTTCTACTGCTTATCCGACTTCTCGGGTCACGGGGAGCCTGTGCCTCAGGCGTCATCGGGCATCAAGGCAGGATACACCCTGCGTCATCGGGCATCAAGGAAGGAGTGCCAACCCATCGCAGGGCACACACACACTCTCATTCACACACACACACTATGGACAATTCTTCCAGAGATGCCAATCAACCTACCATGCATGTCTTTTTTCACTGGGGTAGGAAACCGGAGTACCCGGAGGAAACCCCTGAGGCACGGGGAGAACATGCAAACTCCACACACACAAGGCGGAGGTGGGAATCGAACCCCAACCCCAACCTTGGAGGTGTGAGGCAAACGTGCTAACCACTAAGTCACCGTGCCCCCTGGGTAGAAAATTAAAAAGGAAAAAATCCAATTTTATTTTTCTCGCAAGGTACAGTACCACAGCCCTTCATGTTTGCTGAGAAAAGCTATTTGTTTGGTGAGCTGAACCTACTGTATCAGTCTCACACAGAGATAAAGGAAGCAAGCCTTTTTCTGTCAGTATACTGCTGTGGTGTGCACTCCCAGTGGTAGTAATGTAGCCAGCAGCTACTTCTCCACGTTCTGTGTCAGGTTCGTCTGGCAGGCTGGAGGCTGTAAACCTAATGCCTGCGTCTCACCCTGTCAAATAAACCTCCTTGGGCACAAAGAGGAAAGAGAATACCTTCTACTTTAATAGAATTTGACCTTTATCTATAAAAGATTGTGAACATACAATCAGTTTCAAAATCTTGAACTGTTTCTTTAGGCTATAAGGTCTTTAGCTGACAATGAAACAAATGAAACTTATTTTTTCATAGCAATGGGGAAATCAATGGTAGTATGTACGCTAGACTTTTACCCAATAGGTAACACAATAGATAACTATAAAATATAATGACAAATCATCTATCCAAACATAGACTGGAGGCATATTGCTTAAAGTTGGAAGCAGTGATTTTGAAGTTGGAACATTTTGTGGAACAAGTTCTCTGCCAGCTTCCAGTAAACCTACCAGTTTACTCTGAAAGAAAATCCAGGAAATATAGGAAAAATAAAAGATATGTATGAAAAAATCCAACCATGTCTCTATCCAATTGTCAGTTCTTTTGACTGCAAAAGCTGTTTGTTGTACAAGCATTCAGTGCTTCAGGAACTTCTAAGCTACCATTAGATAGTCTGGTACTTTCAATCATTAGTCATGGTGAAGGACATGGTCACAAACAAGCCATTTGACTGACTTGATAAAGACTACCAATGGATTTTCTTGAAGTCTGTCGGTAGAAATAGTATCTTTGCTGGAAAAACATTTCAAGCTGTCATACAAATGAGGTTTTTCATTACTATGACTATAACTTATCTCACAAGCTAATGGTAAGGGGTACACAAAGGTTACACATTAGAGCATAATACACATTAGCAAAATAGCCAAAGAGAATAATTGACAGTGCTGTAGCATCTGATACTGTACCTCAGTAAACTTTTAACAAAATGGTATGTTGCCATATGGCAGCAATGGGCAAATTGTTAAATCAGAGGGCTACAAGAGAAAAAATAGGTATTTGCTTGAGCCAGAGTTGATAATGGGGTTGTTTATGCTGCCTGCTGATCCCTTGTGTAGCCAGGCAATTCTAGAGGCTATGATTCAAATCTTCAAATATTCTGGCCCATTTTTCTCCTAATTTGGTCATTTGCCAATTCTGCCCCTCTGGATAGCTTTTACCTATTACAAAACAGCTACCAAAAAATCAGCTAGAAGGAGTAAGGAATAAAGCTATGTTCAAACTTGCAACCATTTTATTAGTGCAAGTCGCCAGTCGATGTACTATAAAATTGCCGGGAGGCAATACTACTACTGGTTGCCAAATACACTGAAAATCACCAGTGTATATAAAGAGTATATCATATCATACAAGAAGAAGGAGAAACAGTAATGTTGACAAAAAAATGATCAATAAAGTGCTAATAAAATACAGAGCTGTGATAATAAATTAGTGCTATGATAATATGTAAACTGTTTTAGTTCTATAGCATAGGGATCATTTGGTCAAACAGAGAGAACACATTCTCATGGCATGGGGCTGTCACTCTGTCTATTGTGATATTCCGTTTGGAAATAAATTAGTTTTCAGATCTGCATACATTCCTTAAAAACTGATGGAAAACCTTCTAATAATTGTTCACAAATAATTAACGCTTTCTTTCTTTTTACCGTTTACTGATAAAAACAGAAAGCATAATGAGATGAAATGTGACACACCTTTATGGGGCTCATTAAAGCATGAAAATGTAATTAAATGCAGTAAAAAAGAAAAGAGTCCTGCAGTGAAATCCATCATTTGCTAAGAATTACTTGCCTTTACTTCAGGACACAAGACTATGTGTCCTAATCTGTTTGAGCTTGGCTTGTATGCTTCCTTTAATGTGTGATAACTTTCTTTCATTCTTTCTCTCTCTCTCTCTCTCTCTCTCTCTCTCTCTCTCTCTCTCTCTCTCTCTCTCTCTCTCTCTCTCTCTCTCTCTCTCTCTCTCTCTCTCTCCCCCTCTCTCTCTCATGAGTGGACAGAGAGGATAAGCTGATGCTGATCTCGGGGTGGTGTACAGGGCTTTGAACTCCTGTGGAGGAGACAGAAGGTCACAGTCCGTCTCTGCAGATAAGATTCTCCACCAGCAGCAGTTTCCAAACAGGACAAACTCATGCAATGATCTCCTGATGGACCCTGACACCTTAAAGCAAACATAGCTGCAAAAAACACCACTGTTATCACAGATCATAGCACATTTTAACTGAACAACAGAGTGCAAATGCATATAGCACCATGACTGTGTGTATTGATTGATCATGGTGAATAAAATGAGCAAATAAAATCATTTTAAAAATATAAAACTATTAAAGATTACCTATATTATTCAATAGTGTGGAGTTTGCATGTTCTCCCCGTGCCTCGGGGGTTTCCGGGTACTCCAGTTTCCTCCCCCGGTCCAAACGACATGCATGGTAGGTTTATTGGCATCTCTCGAAAAATTGTCCGTAGTGTGCGAGTGTGTGAGTGAAAGAGAATGTGTGTGTGAATGAGACTGTGATGGGTTGGCACTCCGTCCAGGGGGTATCCTGCCTTGATGCCCGATGACGCCTGAAATAGCACAGGCTCCTCGTGACCCAAGAAATTGGGATAAGTGGTAGAAAATGAATGAATGAATATATTATTCAATATGATCTAAAGTTTTTTGCTATGGTTTTTGCTATAAATAGTCATTGTGTAGTGGTGTGACGAAACACAGCAGATGTCGCTGTGGCTAAACAGACAAAAAACATCGAAAAGAATAAAAGAATTGTATATTTTCCACAATACATCTTTTTAATTGCCAGAAGTAATATGTTGAAGAAGGAGCTAATTTTCCTCAATGTGTCTA
Source organism: Tachysurus fulvidraco (assembly GCF_022655615.1). NCBI lineage: Eukaryota > Metazoa > Chordata > Actinopteri > Siluriformes > Bagridae > Tachysurus > Tachysurus fulvidraco. Next base: position 12,879,389 of record NC_062537.1, on the reverse strand, counting down.
AAGTCTCACTAGCTAATTGTGTTTATCACACATTAAGTATTATTCTTGGATCGTGATGTTAGTAGCTGTATAACACAGCAGACCAGATATATGCCTATTCAAGTCAAAATGTTGATGCTCTTGTGCAGCAGTCAGGAATAAAAACTAAAGACAAACATATTTTGTTCAGCAATGTCTGCATCTAATTTAAGGTATAATAGTACGAAACATAAAGTGAAATAGAAATGCTTGTTCAACAGTGACACTTTGTATTAATTACAGTGCGCCGAAGATAAGAAATGTGACAAGAACCAAAATCTAATTTGGATTAATATTTACAAAGATCAGACTCGTGCACAAATGTTATGGACATTAGGTTGCTTTATCTTTTGCTTTTGTTTGGAGAGATTAATACTTTTGATTTATTTGTTATTCTTTCATTCAGAAGTCAAGAGAACTGTATTGGAAATTGTGTTGATGGCACTGGCTCAAATAAATCCTCTGCTCCTGTTATGATTTATTTATTTATTTTTTAGGTTTGCATAAAACTAACAGAGATTTTCTCTCAAACTAAACCACACACACACACACACACACACACATCTGTAATTAACAATGGAATAGGTTCTGCCTTTCTATTGTTTTATTGTTTTCAGAATACTATAATGAATATCTTATTTAATCATCTCTGTAATCACGAGATAATGTAAAATACATGTTAGTGTAAGGCCTTGGCGAATGTGACCTTCACTGATAATCCTAATTAGAATTAATTAGCATAATAGGCAGTAAATAATTGCCTCTGATCAAAAGATGACACAATTTATTTACAGATAAATACTTATACTAAATATAATAGAAAAATAGACCAACATACAGTATATCACAATATAAAAAGATCAGCAATGGAAAAATGTGAGCTTTTATTGGCCATACGTTTGAAAATAATATTTATTCTAAGCACTAACCATCCTAAAACAATGCTCTCATTATAAATTAATGATGTTTTGCCCCTAAATGAATTTTGATGTTTTCATTCACTCCAGTGGTAGATTGTGTGTTGTTCAGCAATATTGATCAGGAATGCAAAGAGATGCTCTAGTATTTCTTCACAACTGAAATGGGACCCAAATGCTGCAAAATGGGCATGTTATGCATATTAACTCTAAAAAGTCCCTGATCATTTTCCCTGAATATAGACGCCATTATTTCACCGCATACCTCCTGGTCCCTCTGCCGCAGAATATTAGAAATCAGTTTTGATAATATGTCTTTAATAATTAATATGCGCATATACAAGCTACAGCAGGGGAGCATATGAAGCAGTTTTTTTGATGGGGCTTTCTAATCATGAGTGCTTATATATGAAGCAAGTAACCAGGCATAGAGGCTAGAAAAAAATTCAGAAATCTATTCTTAGAACTTTTCAATTAAGTAGAGTAAAAAAAAAGGCTTCCTTAGATGACACACGGACATGAAAAAGCACATGCTGGAAACTCCTGACAGACAAGAACATCATGTTAAAAAGATTGTGTTTTGAAGTAAAGTGCATTGCGATGGCATGTGATCTATACAGACAGGACAAAACTAGACAAAAGCAAACTCTCCACCACAGGAAGCACACAGAGTTCCTTTATCAAAGATTCACATCATTGCCTGCAGGAAAATGTGAACAAGTATCCATCATGATTACTCCATGTGAGATGAGAGATGTCCATGTGCACTCATGAGAGCTGTTTCAACATTGTTGGATCATTTTGGATAAAAACAGGCAATATACTTTATATCTTAGTCTATCTGTGGATTTCTGTCTGACTTAGAATATCAGCCTGTATCTTTCTTTTAATAAATAAACTGTAAACTGTTGCAGTTTTTTTTTCTTTGGAAGACTTTTTGGGATTATTATCTCTCTTGAAAGCTCCATCTTTCTGGTAAAGTGTAACCTTTTGGCAGAGGTACTTAGTTAAATACAGGATGCCATCAGTCTTCACAAAGTTTGGCTCATGGGTCCATTTGCTATCCAATTTTCAGGTGTTATAGCTTTTAAAAAACATTTTGACACTTATTGTAATTAATGTATGTGCACTGTCAATAACCATATGTCTCACTTGGGGGAACAGTGGCACAGCAATTAGCAATAGACTTCAAGAACCTAGAAGAAACCCATGTGGATGCAGGAAGAACATGTGAAACTCTATTACAAAATAAAAAACTAAGAAAAAAATATTATGATAACAGAAAGTCATTACTTATTGGTTTCTTAACTTTATTCAGCTCTTAGTATTTAATAGTAATTATCCCATCTCAAAGGAGTGTCTTAAAATTTCCGGTGTTTCATGTACCAGTGTCATAACATAGCAAGTAAGAGAATGTACAATTTTTAATATAAAAGAGATTCCTATAAATTGGCATCATCAACTTGTTGCATTGTTGAGAAGTAACCTAAGCTCTATAATCCTAACTGACAAGGAAGAATTTTGCCCTAAGCTGTAAGATAGCATCTGAACTAATATTAATTTAGGTAAATGGTCAGACGCTCGGCTGAGTCACACATAGCTCTATAAAAAGGAGATTTCACAGGCCAGTAGCTGCACATTTCAATTCTGTCTCCATAATCACAAATCCAGCATGTGGCACTGAGACAGAATTCCCTGGAGGCTTTAGATGTACCTGAACACAACAGGACAGAACAGAACTTTACTGAAAAACACAACAAACTCTGTAGGTGATGCTGAATTTGGTAGTAAAGTAGTAAAGTCTATATGCAAATTTCCTTTGTAGAAAAATATGGATTTAATGAATTATTTTAGAGCTAGAATAGGACATTCTATGCATTCACACCTTGGGGCAATTTAGTGTAGCCAATTCACATACATGTTTGGGATGTATGGGAAACCTGAGACCTGGAAACAAACCCACATGGATACCACAAGAACATGAACAGAATCTCCACACACAGTAATTTGAGCTCACTGATCAATCTAGGGACCTTGGAGATGTGAGGCAGTAATGCTACCTGATGCACCACTGTGCCACCAGGATGACATCTTATTAAACCTAAAAATAGAACAGCAAAACATGGAGGCTGAGATTCCTGCTAGATTTCTTTTGCAAAACAGATGGCAAATAGGGTTCTGAGCATGTGTACTGTTGCATAAAAGCCAAAATTTAGGCTCTGTCACGAAGCTCAGTGTCAGTCCACCACATTGGCATGTTTACACATTTAGTCTATCCTGCTGACTTCCCATCGCCACCCCCAAGTATTCTGCACTGAGGGGTGGAAATTAAATCATTCTCGCTACTACATGGAAGAGTAAGACCACCTGCTTCCTTACATTGCATCTGATGTCTGTGCCAGAACCACCACAGAAGCCAAAGCCTGACAAACTATACATGACAACTGACAAGCTGAATGGACAACAATCTCCTAGCAGTAGTCCAATCCAGCAGAGGGTCCCTGGGGCTACAGGGGAAAGAACTTATTTCTAATAGAATACATATGTATGAACTTTACTGATATGATCATGCACATCGCAGTCAATATGGGTCCAGTTTGCACTGTATACTATACCATGTTAGTTTTTTTTTTCAACCTATTCTCTACATACTGGTGGTTACTTCAGGCAGTTGTTTTCACTCAGTTCCCTGAACTGGGAACAAAAAGACTATTTATCTCATAAATAAATGTTACAATGAAAATAATAGCTAGAATCAGACAATAAAAATGTTCTTCTAAAGCTCTCCTTGTGTAGTTTTAGCCAACTTTCCAGAAAGAAAGTGTAGCAATACCTTACAAAGTCTTTAAATTGTTATAATTAACATAATTATAAATAATCTACTCTTAGTCTTACTGTTAAACTTGCATTTAAAAATAAAAAAACAAACAAACAAATAGATAGATAGATGGATAGATAGATAGATAGATAGATAGATAGATAGATAGATAGATAGATAGATAGATAGATAGATAGATAGATAGATAGATAGATAGATAGATAGATAGATAGATAACACATTTTCAGATTGGTCTCAGACTTTTTCAAAGATTTGAGTAAACAGGTTTCCCTTTTTTTTTTCTTTTTTTTAATAGGATCACATGTACATTACAGATGTGATATATAATATACACCCAAAATAAAAATAGGTAATGTTCCTTTAATTGTGCTGTATACATTATATCTGCAATTATTGATGGATTGTAATATAAGTAAATCTGTGTCAAACTATAATAATTAAATAGGTGATTTTTAATAAGCCAGTTTTAGTTATTGGCGGACATGTCAAGGACATTCATATTGGCCTATATTTTGAGATCCCAAAGAGAAACCAATGCTGATTAGAAACTCTACAGACAATAACCCAAGCTTAGGTTTGAACCAGGAACCTGGAGCCGTAAGGAATTCAACCCTCAGAAGAAAAATGGATAAGTAACAAATAAATCCTATCTGCAGAAAGAAAAACACATGGCCCAAATGTGACATGAAGAGAAATAAAAAGTCCTATATGTAAAAATAATTGCACAAAACACCTGAAGTGTCTAAGATGCATAATTCATTAATTAATTTATAATAACTGCTTTAGCATGAACCTGGTCAGGGTCATGATCTTGACATTATCTCCAGAACACTGAGAGGAACAATGTATTTCAGGTGGAAATACACCCTGCATAGGATATCAGTGTACAGGATAGGATACCTAGTCCAGTGTACCAGGATACAATACTACACACACACACACACACACTACTCACTCACTCACACACAAACACTCACTCACTCACACATACACACACACACACACACACACACACACACACACACACACACACACACACACACACACACACACACACACACACACACACACTACTCACTCACTAACACACACACACACTCACTCACACATACACACACAGACACACACTCACTCACTCACACACATACACACACACAGACACACACTCACAAACTCACACACACAAACACACAGACACACACACAAATACCTACAAACACACACACACACACACACACACACACAAACACACACATACACACACACAAACACACACACTCACTCACTCACACACACACAAACACACACACAAACACACACAAACAAATGTACAAACACACACATCCACACAAACACAAACACACACAAACACACACATACACACACACAAACACTCACACACAAAAACACATACACACAAACACACACACACAAACACACACAAATACATACACACACAAATACACACAAACACACTCACAGACACACATACACATAAACACACACACAAATACACACAAACACACTCACAAACACACACACAAACACACTCACACACAAACACACACACACACACCACACACACTCACTCACACACAAACACACACTCACACACACACACACACACACACACACACACACACACACACACACACACACACACACAAGCACAAATACACACAAATACACACACACACCACACACACACTCACACACAAACACATACACACACAAACACACAAACACATACACACACAAACACACAAACACATACACACACAAATACACACAAACACACACACACAAACACATACACACATTGTGGCAGGTTTTGGGGATGTGAGATTTACAGGAGAAACGCAGAAGAAACATTTACAAGAGGAGAGCAGAAATGTATAAAAAACAGTGCAATCCATCCAAATCAGTCCTAACGCATCATAGATGTATTACTAGCAGCATGATGTACAGTATATGGGTTTAGTATCTGGGGTATAATTCTCAGGGACTTCCTTCAATGGAGTGATATCTTTATTCTCCATTTCACTGGGAATAATATGTTTTTTTTTCACGATCATATTTCAACAAGTAGTAGGTATGTAGTGTAGTAGTATGTATTTATGGCTTTACTTGAATGGGTTGCTGAAATCGTGGGTAAATGAGCTTTTAGCCCTATCGGTGTAGGTATAATGACGCGTAATCGGGGATACCCGTAACCCCACCGCACCCCCCACCGCACCCCCCACCGCACCCCCACCCTCCCTTTTTTTTCCAGTTCCAGAAAATCCCGGTGCCGTCACTCGAGTCTTCATTCAGCAGCTCGCGCGCACACGGCGGAGGCGCGACTGCGCGCGCGCGCGCACACACACACACACACACACACACACACACACACACTCGCGCGCACGCTTTATGCCGTCGTGTTTTAACACACGGGAAAAAGCAAGAAGCTTGTGTGTTTCTTCTTAACGCCAAGATTTACCTAGTGAAGCCTCGCTTTCATTCGCTCGGTTCTGCGTCTCCGTGCGGCGGAGCTGGGGGCGCGAGGTGACGGTAGAATGGGCGAAACCCCACGGTTTCCACTGTAACTCTGGAAATGGAGCCCACATTCCCGCGGGGAGACAAAGGTACGAACACTGACGTTTTCTCTCACACCCTGTGTAGCGGTCAGTTTATGACTATAACCGAGCGCGCGTTACCGACAGCGCACGCGACAGCTCCGTCTGTACCGACCGGCTGCTATTTACACTTGTTGAGTGAACATGAGCACGAAAGCGCAAGGTTACTGCAGTAGATGCACTGAAGGGGAATAAATGCTTTGGGGTGATGCTGCCGTTAATGGTTCTCTCCATAAACATACCGACTGCTGCTGCAGGTTTGATTACGTTATATAATGTTGCCATGGCGACAGGGGAAAAAGTATAGCGCACGAGCTCACCCTTACAACAGCACGAGCTAGCGCACGAGCTCACCCTTACAACAGCACTGTTGGATTAATAACGCACTTTCACTAGTGCACTAATGCAGCAGCCTGCAATAACACACTACAGGTTATATGACGATCAGAGAAGATACACCCTGGGATCCTGGATGCGTTCTGGACTCTTTTCCTGCAGTGAAGCTTTGCCTTCTTGTTCAGTCTAAAGGCGTAAACCTGCAGCTCAGTTCATGCATAATTATTTGTTTGTTTGTTTGTTTGTTTGTTTGTTTGTTTGTTTGTTTGTTTGTTTATCCAAACCCAGTGTGAAACTAACCCACCACTTATTCCCCACAACCAGGTAGAACACATTACTCAACTTTGGGTGAATTAATGGTACTTCATGTTTGATCATTTATTTTCATTCATTCCTGCATATTGCCTTTGCCTGTGTCACAACTGAGCAAATCATCTCACACAAAATAATGTTTCCAGCCACTGCAGGTGATGCTATTTGTTGCATACATGTCTATTTATGGACGTGAACACATTCAGCATTCGAAGCTTTTACATGAAAAAAGAGGTGGTGTATCACATGCTACACTAACTTCTACTCTTAGAAACACTAGTGATGAGGGAATATTTGAGTGTAAGCCAAGATTTACTAACCAGTGTTTAAAAAAAAGAAAGACAGAAACTACAAATTGCACATATGTGCAGTTGACTGCATTGTATAAATTAAGATCATATGCAACACTCTCCATTATGTCTTTATTTAACACCGCTATTTTGCCCGAGCACAAATATGTCCTGATCTTGAGGTTCTTGCAGTAACAGGATTATATCACGTAATTCATATAGCACTGCAATAGCAGTTTATTGCATGCAGTATTGCCGACAACACCCTTAATGTGCATCGTCTTTACTACAAAAATATACATTTGGAATAGCAGATCATCTCCAAAAATATTTACTGATAGCATGGACTACATATGAGAGATAATAATTACAGATAATTTATATTCACTTATCCGTTACATATGCATGCCAAATATTAGCCTTTCAGCTCTTGAAAGGAATCATGGCCTTAAGCAATGTAAGTGTTAACAAAACAACCACTATTTTTAATTTCTCTCATTTTGACCTTGACATTCTGCTTTCAAAGCACAATTGTTTTCTCTTAGAGGCACTGTCCATACAGAGATATGATATTTTGAAATGTGGCCAATAGCAAAGTCCTATTTTTCTCCATGTTTTTCAGTGGGTTGTTAAACATGTGAAGTTTTCTACTCAGAAAAGATTATTGGTTGTCTCAGTTTCAATCATTACTGAGTAATAAGTATAATTGCAGCTCACTGTTTGATTATTATTAATGATTCACTCATATTATTGTCAAATTCTGAAAGGAGGCTATTATCAGAAATTATGACGTTCACATGCTCAATTATTTCACAAAGTCTAATATGGTACAGAGGTTTAAATTTAAAAAATAAGACATCAGCAGAAAATGATATCGCTACTGTTATTTTTTATGGTAGACTGTCAGATGTAATTAAAACATGTACTAATACTGTGTGTGCACGTCTGCATTCCCTGTCTAGGTTTTTAGGTAAACCGAAGCCAATGTAATTATACCCTCTGCCAATTTGTGACACATCCAAGCTCACGCTAATTTGCATAACGTTGGCAGTCAGTTTCACATGTAATGAGCTTCTATTCTGCCATTCCATACAATAATGAAGCATCAGAATTAAGTATGTCCCCTACTCACTGCCCCGAATGCACCGACCTGCTGGACAACTCATTTGTCTCTCTCTTTCTTTCATATTATGTGTGAGCACCCACGCAATGCAGCAAGCTCTGCACTCACTTACCAGTCCTTTTGAATCCACTAAATATTGCTCTCTCCTTGTGGGTTACTGATACACACAATAAATAATGTTTGGTTTTACAAAATTGCATCACTTAAATAGATTTTTTCTCACTTATTATTTTGTCCTTTTGACAACAAGACTTTTTAAATTTCTTTCAGGATCACAATGTATACACTATTCTTGAATATTTTGCATATACAACCATAAAATACAAAAGTGTTGTATATTCTATTCTATTCTATTCTATTCTATTCTATTCTATTATATTATATTATATTATATTATATTATATTATATTATATTATATTATATTATATTATATTATACTCTGGACACTGACAATGCCCGGACATTTTTTCTGAAACAAGAAGACTCATGGCAATTTATCATCTTTAATGTGCTGGATACACTAAGCTGATTTTGCTGTCACGTAACATTACCCAGTGATTTTGCCAAAATGTCTCATACCTGTAATGACACCATTATACTGCATATTTAGCTACAGTATACAGACAGATCGACATAACCTGTGCTGTTTGAGAAAACACTGACATTCTTCTAAAGCTCAAGAACAAGGATAAGAACAGACCAAATTTAGATCTGAATCATACACACTCAATATTTTATTTGCTTTGATGTGTATTTAAATTACCAGCTGTCCTACATATTGCCTAGCAGACTATCATAAGACTCCCAGCTGTCTTTATTTTCATTACAGCCTAAAATCCATGTCATACACATACTGTAAATGGTCTGTATTCTGTGTTGTGTGTGAGAGTGTGGACTTTTTTATAGAGAACTCTTAGATTCAAGGTGACCATGAAAGATATCTACTGCTCCCACCTCAGTGGTCCATTCTTCAAGTGGGGTGTCCGGATGGAACCGGGTATGCTGTGCGGCTTAACGCTAACTAGACAGATGGAGGTGACAAAAGAAAGGCATAGTGAGAACCTGCCTCCAGATTACAAATTCCAATTTGTGACACTAATGATAATGATTGTGCAATATCGGTCACTGACATAGTTTAAGAGAGAAATAAAATTCAAAAGTAATAAGCAGTTATCTTTGCCCTTCAGTTGTTAAGAAGAAATAATGGATGGTTTTGTCAAGAAACATGCTCTCATTTACAACTTTGCCCATAGTTTCTGTGCTAAATGGACATTTATCATCACCATTGTCCATACCTGAGTTTGAGCACTGTAAATTAAAATCTGTAACACAAAAGACTCACATTTGCTGCTGAATTAAACAACAAACATGCACACGGTAAAAAGTGAATTAGTGTAATGGCATTAAAGGAATGATTTATCATTTTACTTGTAGTGCAACGAAGAGTAATAGTACAAATTGATGTATCAATTAAATTAATGAATGTTTCCAGAGTGGAAGATTAAGGACAGTGTACGACACTAACGTCTGTCCATAACTCAGGGGTTCCAATCATTCTTTTTTCCAGCATAGAAATGTGATATTATTAAATAAGATACTTACACTGTAGTAATGGAAATTATGACAAAAATTGAAAAATGTAAAGAAATACTGTATAATCATTTGAGAATATACATTTAATACACTTTTGTACAAAATAATTGTAGGAGCTTCCTAGTATCCAAGGACAAACAGGAAGATATCATAATTTCTATTACACCAGATACAACAGGTTCTAAGGGCATAGGTATTTTCTTTCTTTCTTTCTTTCTTTCTTTCTTTCTTTCTTTCTTTCTTTCTTTCTTTCTTTCTTTCTTTCTTTCTTTCTTTCTTTCTTTCTTTCTTTCTTTCTTTCTTTCAATCAGACCACCAACTAAATAAAAAGCTTCAGTATACAATGTCTAAGGTCTTAAGAAATCCGTACATTACAATATTTTTTCCTTTAGCAGTATTTAGAGTTACATACACGCTTCTGACTCTTTAGTTGTATGTGCATTCATACCTTTTACTTCAGAAGAACTCATTAAAGTAATGTCTTTAGTAGTAGTAATGTCCCACAACTGCACTTATGTATTCATTTAACACTTAGAGTAAATTGGATTATATTCTTTTTCTCTATAAAGGGAAATATGTAAAAATGTCTTGTCTGTAGTGCAACAGGTGCAGAAATTGTGTTGATAAGCACTGAAAATTCCTTCATAACATCTCAAAAGAAAAAATTAAACCCATCCTTTTCTGGGTTGTAGGATTGTAAATCACTAATCTTCTAAAGCTGTATACTAATAAGTCAAACAGTACTAAATTTGTTGAAAGGATGTCCAGTGTGAACACGCGAGTGAGTCCTGGGATGAGTACATGACAATCGTTCTTAGCTACAAATCTACATGGATGAGACAAGACCGTGTATAATTTGGGGAATATGTAAATGTTTAAGCAGCACAGCTTCAGAGCTCTGCAGATGCAGCCATCACTGTTAATTCTTGCTTAGGGTCATCACTAGCGCAAGGCCTTCCCTCAATGCTGTATCTTTATATTCATTAACACACCACACTACAATTTACAAGGCAACTTGCTTTCTGTGTGTTTGATTGCTATTCCTTCATTGTGATTCTCTGTATCTGTCCATCTGTGTCTTTTCATACAGATCAAGAAGCAGAGGTTGTAAGGTACATGCCATGAATACAGTTTTTGTTGTTATTTATTGTTGTCACTTGCTGAAATGGCAAATATAAGCTCCATGAGAACAGAGTCAGGCAAAGGCTTGAACTAGAGAATGCTAGATCACAAGACACAAGATATACAGTCTAATGAATTCAGGCTACATAATGCAGTATACTCATGCAACAAGGAGCAGAGAGTTCTCCTCTGGTCTCCTTCTTTGATAAGGAGTTTCCACCTGCAGAACTACCCCCCTTTTTTGCACCATTCTGTGTAGATTCTATGTTGTGCCAAGATTCCAGTAGAGTAGCAGTTGCTGAAATACTCAAACCAGCCTGTCTGGCATAAAGAACACTGAAACCCCTAGATCACATTTTTAGAAGATTGATTTGAACAGTAACTTAATATCTAGAGCTGAATCTGCATGTTTTTATACCTTGCTATCATACAGTCTAAATTCTTCCATATTTATTTTTTGCACTTTTGCAGCATTTGGCAGACGCTCTTATCCAGAGCTTCTTACAATTTATCTAATTTTATACAACTGAGCAATTGATGTTGAGGGCCTTGCTCAGAGCCCCAGCAGTGACAGCTTGGCGTACCTGGGAATCGAGCTTACAACTTTCCAATCAGAAGTCCAACACCTTAAATACTAAGCTACTACATTCCCATATGATTGGCTGTTCGGATAATTGCATGAACGAGCAGGTATAAAAATCCTATTTCAGGTTTATTTTGTATGAAATATTCCCATTCATCAACCCCCTAATCATAATGGAGGTGTACTCTTCGTATCATGTCTAGTCAAATAAAATGTTTAGGTCTGGCTATAAATCAGGATGAAATATGAACGCTGCATTTAATGTTTTTAGATTTGAATTAAATCAGCTTAAATGTGAATTTTGTCATATACAGTAGTATTCAAATATGTAAACGGATTTGAATAATGTCATCGTTAAAGCCTTTTGTTTTGTGCTATAACTAAACAAAAGCTTTAATTCACCCCTACTAATCACCAGGGGTGCTAAATACCATCTGGATATCTTCTTGCATACGTGCACACGCATACCGATAAGACTCAAAGTAACTGTATGATGAAGTATTTGATTTAAATACTGCTTCACTGATAAAGCATGTAGTTAAGAGTTTTTATGAGAGTTTTATATCGTAATACTTACTAACATAATAAGATGATTTTGAAGTCATAATATAAATATTTACAACTTATTTACACTGAATATTTACACTGATACCGACTTTGCGTAGTGTCTCAGGAAAACACTTTAAATGTAATAAAATGATTAAAAAACAAATAAACTACATAAATTTCCGGGTACCCCGGTTTCCTCCCCCGGTCCAAAAACATGCATGGTAGGTTGATTGGCATCTTTGGAAAATTGTCAGTAGTGTGTGATTGCGTGAGTGAACGAGAGTGTGTGTGTGCCCTACGATGGGTTGGCACTCCGTCCAGGGTGTATCCTGCCTCGATGCCCGATGACGCCTGAGATAAGCACAGGCTCCCCGTGACCCGAGAAGTTCGGATATGCGGTAGAAAGTGAATGAATGAATGAATGAATTTGCTTTGAGAAAATTCACCAGGATTTTCTCATCATAGCCCTTGCTATCCACTCTACCCAACACTAGGCACTTATTAATGAAAAAATGGCCAGCATTCTGAATACGAGCAGCTTGATTTTAGACTTAAATTGATAGACAGTGACATACTGATGACATTATAAGCCAAGACAATTAATCTCCACTAAATCAAGTGTGTCAAAGTGCTGATCTGGAGTCCTAGAGTGCTGGATAATTTAGTATGTACACAACAAAAACACCCCAAACTCACAACACAAAGGTTTGGGAATAAACTAATGAGTTAATTATATAAGGCGTATTAAATAAAGAGAACCGGTAAAGTCACATATGCAGCCATTAACACAAAAAGTACGTAATTATCTAAAATATCATAAAGATATGCAAGATTCACATGGAAATATCAGTCAGAGAACAGATGAGTAATGATTGAGTGGATCCACCTGTGTATGAGTAAGAGTAATGTGGTTTTAAAGGTTGTTGGCTGCAGTGATGTCGGACCCAGAGGATTTGTACACGTACACACACGTGAACACATAAGGACATAAAGATCAGTAGCATGCTGCTTTTATTCACAGCATTGGAAGAAGTCTAAAATCCATGTTTTTATCATATTTTGCAGTCTTATCTTACCGCTCTGCAAATATCAAATGTTGTACTGCTAAATCGATGGAGTGTCAGTTCAGCTGTCATGTTTCATGATGAAAGCAGGACCCCGTCAGCTCCATGCGTCATGCAGCAGACTGCAGGGTGTGGAAAGGCACTGAAATATCACACCGAACATCAGCCTGAGTGATGCCTTTATTTAAAACTGAACGATATGCAGAGAAGAGTATGAGATGTAAAAAAAAAATATAGCACAACTTTAGTCATGGGGGATAACCCAGATTGGGTAGCAGGATACACTACGGAGTTTGATAGCTGCAGTAATGTTTCCTGAACAGTTTCTGAGAGTTTTATGACATGCTGCAGTGAGTCTTTTTTATTTCTCGGCTCTGTGCTTGTGACAGAATTTAGACAAGCCTAGGTGAGGGAGCTAATTGTTATCACAGTGCTGCTTATCACAGATACTGCTGTAGTGGCATTTTACACATAATACTCTTATTTATTTTATATTTATTTTCATTTTGTAGGTTATTATTGTTCTTTTATTGCTGCCAATAAAGAAAATAGTCTATACAAATTAGTTGTGATAGAATGTTGCGTGAGTATTCGGACATAATTTATGCCATAATTGCACCGTGACACAGTGTTATATTCTCACAACTCCAGCATTCCTTGTTCAAGCCTGAGCTCGAGTTAATGTCTTTGTGAAGTATCTCATGTTCTTATTGGATGCACACAGGTTTCCTCTGAGTTACCATTGTGTGTGTGTGTGTGTGTAGATGAGGTCCATGTGGAGGAGCCGGGCCGTATGCGGGCCGTGAGGATGCGTGGTGAGGGGCTACTGTGGGACGATCCTCTGCACTTCTCGTGGCTGATGGAGGCTGAGTCGTTTACATCGTCAGTGCAGGCAGGTGGCCCCATGCCCAGCACAGCCATGACACTCGAGCAGAAGACCACCTTCGCCTTTGTCATCTTCCTCTTCGTCTTCCTCTGCATGCTGATTGTGCGCTGCTTCCGTATCCTACTGGACCCCTACCGCAGTATGCCCACCTCCACTTGGGCTGATGGTCTCGACGGCCTTGAGAAGGGCCAATTTGACTACACACTGGCATAGTGGAAACACACACTAACACAAAAACACTGACACGACTATGACTAGATACACCTAGTTAAATGAAACACAAACAACCTTAAAACAAGTAATGATTACAAGGAATCATTTTGTGATGTATATTACACACATAGCTAAAAATACTATATACACACACGATATGGTAAGGAATCTAAATGTGATACGATATGAAGTAAAAAAAAAAATAAAATTAGGTGCATGGTTAGTAAAATGTCAAGCTTGAAATATAGAAAATGTTGTGTCACACACATATGTGCACACACAGGGTGTTTTGTGAAAGGAGCAGTCAGGGATTGTGAGTGCTGCCAGAGGCAGATGTGGACTGGCGTGTGCCCCTCTGTGCCGCTGTGAGCCTGGTGACACTCATACAGGGTAACCCAAGCGCTGCTCCTTCAGCTTCCTGCAAACACCCAGCACCCAGTTTCTTCTTCTCTCCAACACCATTGATATCTGCACTGTTGTATACTGCCAAGTACATCTTTAGACAATATGTCCTTTTGAAGACCCTTTATAAGCACTTCATAAATACTAGATAGGTTAATGCTTATGCCTATAAAAGTGAGCCTTAAGGTATGCACTGTTATTATCAATGCAGCTTAGTGTTGTCAGAATTAGCGATTAGGGCGTGTTTGTGTAGTGCTTATGGCTTCATAAAGGGCCACTAATTCAATCATGCTGATTTTGACATAGGCAACTTATGAGAAAAATTTTGACATGGATGCTATAGGTCACACCTGTCGGTTTGTTCATAGCCCGGTGTGAACTTTAAAGACAATTTGAGCCTTGTATGTATCTAAACAACAGCTGTTTCAAAAGTGATCATACTGTCAGCATATACTGCCTCATTAGCACAATAAACTGAATTTAGATCAGTTTCAGTTTGACAACTGAGCTGCCGTGATTCTCTTTGTCAGCTTTTCCATTTGAAGCTGTCGCTGCAGGAGCTATAATCGCTAATTTGCTTTGAAATAATTCATAGCTCAGAACAAGTGATGAGGGAAGGCCACTTTTCAGAGGTGCCTCCTTAGTCATTCATGTGATAAAAATGTCTGTGTCACATTTGTCCAGACTTTGGCTGAATTGCACTGAAGTCATTTTCCTTTTCAGAGCTTTTAGTCTCTTTGCCCATCAGCCTGCCAAATGAAGTTCTTTTGCACTTTTATGTCGTTTCACCACTGTGAATGAGCCAATGAGAAACTAAGAGCACTTAAGGAGTGAGTTGAACTGCCAGGGACTTTGATTACGACTGCCACTGTTTCGCATGCACAAAGCCACGTGAATGTGTGAGAAAATCCTAACGCACGGAGTAGTACAATGGGACTTGACAGATGTTTTCCATGCAAATGATACTATCAGTTAAGATGAGTTCACTGTGAGGTTCTGCTTCACTTCTTTAGAGTAACCTTGTGTCTGTGCAGTTTTTTTATTTGTTTTATCACAAATATCCAAATAAGAAAAAATGATTTAGAATTTCCCAGTTCAATTTGGAAATCCCCAAAACTGTGAGGATATTTAGACCTACATACTGTTAGAACAAGATTTAAATTCATCATAAGTGAATTGCTTATGAAGCTAGTAGTGGGGATTCAGTGGGGATTCAGACACATGGCACATACAACCACCCTTGTATTTGTCTTATAGAGAGATGAAAATAAACTCTTACCAAAATCATCAACTGACTCTCCTTTTGATTCTTGGTTTGTTGCTCATTTTAAATCATTATGTTTCAAGGAAATATAGAATTTGGGTGTGATTTTAGTTCATATTTATTTTTATATTCTTTCATTTCCATGTAGTTAAATGTAGTCATAATTTTAGAGGCTTATCCTTTCAATCGTTCAATTCTTCCTTCAAATTCCCATCACTACTGATATATTAGGTGTATTTGTATTGAACAGTATAAACTATACATTGTCCATTATTAAGATGCAAACAAGGAGGACAGGTAATGGCCTCTACACAAGAAATCAATAAGTACCAATCTTTGCCCATTTAAATGCTTTCATTTTTCTTTCAGCGTGATGAAACACACAAGCCTCCTCCCTGATTTTAATCAATAACCTGAACTACAGAATTGGTCTCATGAGAGATTTAGAGGTCAGGGATTCTGTGATGCATAAAAGACATAAGATGTCAATATGTCTTCCAACAAAGATACATTTATGAATCAGATCTTTCTTAGAAAGTGCTATGGAATTCAGATCAATAACCTAGTAGACTACGAGGGAAGTTACCGTCTTATATGCTAGTTATAAACGAGGCAGCAAAACTAAATTCCTTCCATTGTTTAATGATAAAAAAGTATCAAAGATATGTGTCATAAATGTGTAATTTTTGGCATCGGCATTAGATTATTTGCTGTTTTAGTGAGAACTCGTTAAAACCAAACACCACAAATGATCATAAGAACAATACATTCATGCAGTTTATCAGTGATGGTCATGTCAGGTGATTTATCAAATTTAACCTAAGTAAACTCAGCCTAATTTTTCTGCAGTGGTCTATTTTGTGGCTGATGTTTTTCTGTAACACTTCCCTGGCTGTGTGCGTGTGTGTGTGTGTGTGTGTGTGTGTGTGTGTGTGTGTGTGTGTGTGTGTGTGTGTGTGTGTGTGTGTGTGTGTGTGTGTGTGTGTGTGTGTGTGTGCGCGCGCGTGTAATTCAATTTTGGCCAGCAGGTGGCAGCAGAACATAACTCTGCATCAGCACAGATCCTCACAGACACAAAGTCTGCCCTCTATTGATTTTAACTTGAACTCATCGACTTCCCCTTGCTTCCCATATGAATCATTCGGTCAGTAGATTATAGTTAGCATCACTGTGGACATGCAGAATGACAGCTGCATAATTAATATGCAAATTGATGCTAGATAAAGCAGCCTCACACAAAGCACAGCTACTGTTACTACTGTTATCAGTGAAGGTTATGTTCTGTTATCACTTATATAATAGCAGCTAGAAATTGTTCTTACTCATTCCACAAGTTAACAAAGACAAAAAGACTACAAAGCATATACTGTACACACCTCTGTCTTAAAGACTGCAATAGCAGAAAACTTATAAATGACTAAAATAAATAAATATAATAATAATAATAATAATAATAATAATAATAATAATAAGAAGAAGAAGAAGAAGAAGAAGAAGAAGAAGAAGAAGAAGAAAAAGAAGAATGAAATAAATAAATGAATATATATAAAATGAATTATATATAAATGAATATAATTAAAGTTTAAAATTAATTTTAAAATGCTAACTTAAAATTTAAGATACAATATATCAATCCCTATCTCTAATGAGCAAGCCGGAGGTGATGGCGGCAAGGAAAAACTCCTGAGAAGACATGAGGAAAGAGGAGAGAGGAGAGAAATTATTAGGTTAATAAATGTTAAATAAATGTAGCCTTATAAAAAGCTTCATTGAATTAATTATTCTTTTTCATTTGCTATATAAAAACATATAGTTATTATTAGATTATGCAGATTGTTCGCTATACAACCGAGTTAGCTGTTTCTATAGAAACTGCTGACATTATTGTAAGACTATATAAAATCCAAACACCTTCTGACCAATCAGAATCTGTGCATTTAATGTCTGGGTTATATTATAGTAATTCAGTTTAAGTCTTGCTAATATTCTCACATGTTAGAATTGAACGTGTTGTGGGTTTCTGCCACCTAGAGCTAAACAGCAGCAAGAGAGAAAAGCCAACACTTTTTTTGGAGTAAACAAAATACTTGTTAGAACAAGTTGTTGTTCTGTTGTGTTTCTGTTAGAACAAGATGGATCAGTTTTAATTACAGTAACCAGCTGACATTTGTTTTGGTTAGTGCTTATAACTTTATTTCATTTGCGCTAGGTCTACAATATTAGCATAACGATTATGCTGTTAATGTTTAGATAACGTGTAACTAAAATGCTGGTACATTGATGTCATGCTCTATTACAGTATATGGCATGTGTGGGCAAAGCAAAACCTGGCCAACTAGTTGTGCTTGCTTGTCAAGTATCAATACCTAATTATCAATATGAGAACTTCATGTGGAACACTTCACTTTTACATCACAATACCTGTGCTAAAGATAAAGAAAGCCAGCTATTCTTAGTGAAATTGCAAACGTTTGAAAACTAGGCTTGTGGTGGGAATATCAGAAGTGTCACACCGAAGATAAATTAGAATTGAATGTCTTTTTGTTTGTTTGTTTGTTGTTTTACTTCACAGATCTCAAAGGCTTTTGCTAACCTGAAGGAATTTTTAGTCACATCTGGAATCACAGCTGTATCTGTTATTACCCCTTGAATGAAAGCAAGACTATTACAGTAGCTAGTTAGTTGACTTACAATAATAACAGTAATATAAGTAACATTATTGTGCTACAATACTTAAAGGCTTATATGAAGTCAGACTGTTGGTGGGGTTTTTTGTGACATCTAGTGGTGAATCAACCCTCACGATGGTGCATTAACATCACTGTCAAAAGATTTACGGTCTATAGTGTAGCATTTTATGCTTATGTTTTTATGAAACACAAGATTTGGAGAAAAAAAGAAAAAAAATTAAAAAATAAATAACCTGTTTCTGATTACAAAACATCTCGGGAAAAGCGTTTAAAAGATGGGTTTAAAACATTTTAATAGCAGAGAATGTTGGAGAAATCTAAATCGGTCATGTTTCCTAAAATAAATTAGAATTAAAAGAGAATTAAAATAAATCTCATGTTAATTTCACTGTGTCTCAGACATCAAGTATTAAGGCTACTAGATGTATTAAATCTAGCGTAAGTTGATAATAGCATCCTACAATACTTTTTACAATTCACTACCGGAGGGCTTGTAATGTTTAAATATTCCCTTTTCTCACACTGTGTGTTCACATTAAATAAATACAGATTACTAATCATTATACAGTATGTCCATCATACATACAGTACTGTGTGAAGATCCATTATAAAGATCCAAAGATCAAAGAAGCCTAATTTTATTAACACAGCTGTCAGGACAGGTCATGTTTAGTCTTTAACCACTTTCCAGAAGAACTGAGAAGAGCTAATATTGCAGGTAGTTACCTTCTGGGAAAGCTTTTTCAGTAACAGATTTAAGGTAACGTCTCAGCATTTCTCAAGACTTTGCCATGCTCCTGTGGTTCTAATTGAATGCCATGACAGTGGTAATGACGTCTCAGATTGGACAAAATACATTCCATACTTGAAGAACAAACATCAACATGTTAATTTTTTTTTCTGGAACTTTAAAACTTGCCACTGAAACATTCTCAGCTATTTTCAGAATAACCACTCATACCTAAACTGTAGCACTAAAGGAATATCTTCTGTAGAGGCTTTAATAACAGTTCCACATGTTTTGTCAAAGCTTTACTCTGATTCGTAAATATTAAACGTAGCAGATGTCAAATAAAGATGCCTTTTGGTTTCTTTTTAAATTACATTTTTTGGTTATTGAGAGAATCAGGATTAACCGACATGACAGCTGATGCAGTACTGAAGGTTTCTTGCAAAAGGAGAGCAATGAACGATGAGATCATTTAAGTGGAACTAAACACATACTAATATATTTTACGTCCTGTGCCTATTACAGGGAACATGAAAGTGTTGCATTCATCAAGTAAATTGTACAAATCATGAAAATGTATTTAACATACAACATATACTGTATAGTACATATAGCCAAAGGGTTGAGGACACCTGAAACTCACACCCATGTGTGTTTCTTCCCCAAATGGCTTCAAAAAAGTTTGAAGCACAACTCTAAAGAACGTCTATGTATATAATAACAATACAATTTCCTTTCACTCCAATTAAGGTGCTCAGACTTGTTCCAGCATGACAATGCCCCTGTGCACATAACAAGATCCATGAAGACATGGTTTCACAAGGTTGGAGTGCAAAAACTTGATTGTCCTGCACAGAGACCTGACCTCAACCCCACTGAACACCTTTGGGATGAATTGGAATGCAGACAGTACCCAAGGGTGTCTTTGCCTATCAACGGTACTTAGCTTTAAAAAAGCTCCTGTGGATGAAACAGCACAAATCTTGACAGCCAGGCTCCAAAATCCAGCATGGAAGCCTTTTCAGAAGAACTGAGTGTTATCAGAACAGCAAAGGGGGACCAAATCTGGAATAGGGTTCTCAACAAGCACATATAGGTGTGATGGTCAGGGGTCAACAAACATTTATTTACATATATCACTTCCTAAAAATTTATTTCTTCTACACTGCAGATCTGTTTTGTAGGTCTTTGTGATTTTTGGTGTTTTTAAAGATTGTGTTCGGAACACAAGGGAAATGTTTCACAATCTAATACAAAACCTACTTTTGGAATATTTATAGCTATAGATCTATACAATAGTTATTGCCCAGCAGACAATGTTTCTAAATCCTGCATGTGTATAGCTTGGATAATTCATCAATAAGACCTTTTTCCATCGCTACAACACACAACAGCCGAGCGCAGACGTCTCTCTTGCCACCAGAGTTCACTGAAATGAAGCAAATTGTGGTATTTAAAGAGTAGTTTTGGTGCATTCATGTAGAACAGATGGCTCCTGAACAGTTTCTTGGCTGGAGATTAACAAATTGCTTGTTTCAGTGAGTACCAGCAAAGCATTATGAATGCATTACAGTTTTCCCCAGTGGTCATAGATCTGGTCAAAATACCAGTGCAGTGTGTGCCATAAAGGAAGGCTTGTGACACATTTCACTTCAGCTTCTGTTATAATCACGTGACAAAACAGGTGCTTGAAGGTGCTTTTAAACAGTGATGGAACTGTTCACCAATCCAAAACAACATCCCATTAAACTCCCCTGAAAATGCTTTTAACTAAAATGTACTGATGTGTAACCTGATGTGGAAGTTTTAAAAAAGATGATTTCTTGTTACACCTACAGTACCAGTTTTGGATTCTCTTTAGAGATTTTTAAGCTAATTATACCACAACAGAATCTGATTGTTCAGAGGAGTTTTATATAATAGCCTCGATCAGACAGCAGTTCCACTTGTTACATAAACAATGGGTTTATATCAATATGAATCGATGGATGCTGCATGTTATATAAGCGTAATTGTAAGCAGATTCTTAAAACTTATGGTGTTTAAACAGATTAATGTGTTAATGTTCTATTAGCACACATTTATGGTAGGAATTATTCCAAATATTCAAAGGTGTAAAAAAGATAAATAATTAAAAGTAGGCATTGGGCCCAGTTGTTTGTATGGAAAATATGAATTATTGTGTTTAATGTGTATTTTATTAAAATTTTAAGTCAATTTATTATGTTTTTGTTTTTGTTTTTGTTTTTTAGGGAGTCAATATTTCTGGAACTGACTGTAGCAGAATGTGTTCATTTGCACACAGACTATTTCCCTGTTTACATAAAACATTTTAAATGGCTAAGCAATTGAGCATGAAGCATCACATACAGTGATAAACAAAATGTACATTTAAACTGAAAAAGACAAGATTTTCAAATGTTCTGATAAAATACTCATTTACAGGTTACATTTAATTAGATTTATTCAGAGTAATAACATTCCAGCTTCTTGTCTATGGTGCCCTAACGGTTATGGTCGATTTTTACAAAGAGGACATTGGGGCATGTTTGTCTTCTTAACACTGTGTCAATTCATCTAAGAGCCCGACCTACAAATATGACACATAGTCCTCAGTTTACACTGACCCTTTAATTTAAGATGTGCAGTTTGCCAAAGAGGAAAGGACACACTGTGTACCATAATAATCTACTGCAATCTGAACGGGTAGGACTTTTAAACCAAAAGACGTACTGTGGTACTAAGTACTTAATTATGACATAATTTAACCAAATATCATGTTGATCAGCACAGACAGACAGACAAACAGACGGACGGACGGACGGACGGACGGACGGACGGACGGACGGACGGACGGACGGACGGACGGACAGACAGACAGACAGACAGACAGACAGACAGACAGACAGATAGATAGATAGATAGATAGATAGATAGATAGATAGATAGATAGATAGATAGATAGATAGATAGATCTACAAAGGGTTTACAAAATGACATTCCAGTTTTTTGGTCTGTTTGATGGATATAACACAAAGTGATCCTTCAGTATCTGCTTCAAGCTTATTGTCTGGAACAACCAGGTTTTGATCCCAGAGAACTTCGTTTTTCTCTACTTGTGACTTCATACTATAATCTCCACACATGGCAGTCCAGACACAAATCTCCACCAGTTTGTATTTATTACTTTTGATGATTTGTTCAGCCAGATGACCTCATTCAAAAACATTATAACCCGAGACAGCTTTGTCTAACGTCAGTGTCCAAATGGGGTGTGGAGTAAAAGTTTTTAAAGAGCAGTTTTGTGTGCTTTCATGTGGCATAAGTGGCTATTGAGCAGCTCCTACACTCCTACATTAACCAAATGATTGTGCAAACAGCATTCTGGCTGCATTTCAATATGTCTGAAGTGACCAAATGTCTCACATTTCAGAAGATTTTATTAAATATTATAAAGAGTTTATTATTATTTAGACTATTTTACAGGGAATAGTAGTCAGTATACTTAGTATAGTTTTTAGGACCAGGATTGGGAATGTGTGTAATATGTTTTGAGATTCACTTGATACATTACACAAAGGTACCGGATAGAATTCTGCAGGAAATAAATAAGCTCCTTTTTTAGAATCACCTATGAGCTTGAAGTGAAACTGAACAAGTGACAGTTTTGGGTCTGCAGCTACATTATGCCAGTGGATGACCTAATACTTGTGCGGACCCATAGTTTCTGCTTTTACCAGCTAAAAAGTGCTTCACTTGAATTCATTTGTAAGGGAGACAAGAATAAATAAATGCTGTGGGCTGTTTTTCTGTGGATTGTGCAATATTTTGACATTCTGTTTATGAAATATTACAAAATGTACTAACAAGTACTAACAAAACAGCAAAATTCAGTGTTAGTGTTAAACTGCAAAACAATTTACTTTTCCGTCACTAGTTGTATCACTGAGCATAAAGAGATCATCTCAATGACTGGAAAGTGGGAAATAGTAAAATGACTTGTACATCCAAAGTGGTGAGGCTTTGTTAATGTGAACACCTCTTGACTCGGGTCAAAACACCTAGCTGGCCTCTCTCTTCCACAACTGCTCAAAGGAACCTTTCAGTCTAAATGATGGACTGAGTATGCGCCCTGCTTTGCTTTGTTCGCTGTTCTCGGTCCATTTAGTCCAAAAGCTGGAAGTTTATGATGTGATGATAGTAGATATAAAATGACCGGAGAAAATCACACATCGGCTTTAGCTAGCTGTGAAGCAGCAATGTTTGGTTGTAAATAGTATGTGCTGTGGCATGTGAGGCTAGAGTGAAGTCCAGGAAGATACGTGCTCAGGCTATAGTGGAGACAAGCTGTGATTACTGACTGAAGGGTGAAAATGACTTTCTGAAAATGTGTTGGAAGTGAGAATAGCAGCTTCAGCCAGGCACACAGACTGGCCATTTTCTTTTTCACTTGACTACAGCTCACTGAATAGTTCTTATATATGTTATTGTAAATCTTGCAAATAATGATCATTAGACCAGAGTCAAAGTACATTACTGCCCAAAAGTTTGGTCTCAATTGTAGAAATTTCTATTATATAAAAGATACATAAGAATATAGGTTAGTAAAGACATTAATAATATAAAATACCACAAACAAGTGAACAAAAAGAAATTCATATGCAAATCAAGACTGTTTTATAATTTAACAGTGCTCTTGATGGAACATTGCTCAGTCTTGTCATTTCCAGGCCCAGGCTTTTTTTTTTTTTTTTTTTTTTAGGATTTAAAAGCGCACTTAAAGAAGTTGTTTGCATTTTCTCTAAAATATAGAAATTATGTGTAATGTGTAACAATGTCACTATTTATGTTTGTTTTAAAAACAAAAGAAAATATACAGTAGAAGTTATTTTGTGTTTTATATTTTTATTTGTTTCTAAAACAAACGTAAATAGTGATATTGTTGCACATGTGTAAATTCTATACAAAAAAAACTATACTTATGTATATACACACAAAATTTAAAATAAAAAAAAGATATATATATATATATATATATATATATTCGATCTATGACTACATTTTATGTACCTGTTAATGCCTATAATTGGAAATATACGCTACTCACCAGTTTCATTCCAGGTAAAGCAGTACATTACATACGACATTTTAAATTAGTGCATATGTTACAAACATGTGACCATAAAAATAGACGGGAATTTGGAGAGGAATTGTCAAATGAATGGAATTTTTGGTAAGTGAATAAATTAGCTTACAGGAGTTGTTTTGTGTGAGGGTGGCACTGCAGAAATGGAAACCTGGAAACCTAATAAAGTCCCCGCTGAATCCCAATAGTATTAATAGGATTACTGAGCTCTAGCTGATGAAAGAGCGAGAGAGAGAGAGAGTGTGTGTGTGTGTGTGTGTGTGTGTGTGAGAGAGAGAGAGACAGACAGAGAGAGGGAGTGAGAGGGGGGGAGGGAGGGAGAGACAGAGAGGGAAAGGGAGAGGGAGAAGGAGGGAGAAACAGAGAGAGAGAGAGAGAGAGAGAGAGAGAGAGAGAGAGAGAGGGAGAGAGAGAGATAAAGAGAGTGATAGAGAGAGAGAAAGCAAAGGAGAAAGAGGTTAAAGGGCCCTCCCTCAAAAACAGGAAGGGGGAATGAAGAGTGACGGGTGAGAGAGAGAGAGAGAGTGAGAGTGAGAGGGGGGGGGGTCTTTAGCCTCTCAGTCTAAAGACTAACCACCTCAGCCAACCAGATTCAGTGAAGCAGATTGTCAACTTTGTAGACAGTAAATGATTCATATAACTTAAAAATTTAGATGTCTGAAATGTGCTGTTTTGTTATGATTCGTCCTAATGGATATAGAAAGTCATGAACATAGAAATACATTTTATTCTTTATTTATCTTCTTGCTTAAATCCGAGTGAAGAGTTAAATTTAACAATACAAACATTGCTCAAGTTATTTATAATATACTGCCCAGAAGCAGAAATAACTGCACTCTGAAAAATGTAGCATAGAACCATGTGCCATTTGTCTGAATATAAACACACATTCACTGGCCTTGAGAGAACTGTAATCTTTTAAACAAAGGATCTTTATATTTTTCATTTAAAAAAACAAAACAACAACAACAACAACAACAAAAAAAAAGACAGATAGACAGAAAAAAAGGGAAATTGGGTAGCTTGACCAGAGTCAAGACCACACTGTCCTTGTCTTTCATTAAAGAATGAGAAGAACCTATTGTTACCGAACAGGTAACTCATAGAATAGAATTTCAGGAAATGGCCCTTGTTATTAGGACAAAGATTAAACAGGATGCTGTATATAATTTTCAGATGATGGAAGATATAAAAGATGAGACCGCCCTTGCCATTTTTCAGATCATTAAGGTTAACCTTCTTAACTATTATGGGTCAACATCATAGTGCTTTCCTGTTTTTCACACCATAGTTAGAATAACTGATAGGATAATGTTTTGGTTGTTGCCTAAGATCTAACATTGGATTTTAAATTCCATAATCTGAGAGAATGATATATTACTGGTTGTAATAATATATAATCCTGCTATTCAGTTACTGTTTGGTTCAGCTCAGCTACCAAATCTGACTGGAGAAGACTACAGAGGGTGGTCCGGACTGCTGAACGAATCATTTCCACTGTACATACAAACTGTCTATATTATATATGTGTTCGTGCCTTGTCAATGTCATCCTGTTACTCTGTGGAACTTTTGTCACTAAAACAAATTCCTCGTATGTGAAAACACAAATGGCAATAAATATCTTTCTAATTCTGATTTTGGAGTTCTATACATCGTCACCTTAAAGGATGGGTTTTGTTTAGATTCTGGTTCTTCTCTAGGTTTCACCCTCATATTGTCTCGAGGAGTTTTTCCCTTGTCATTATTGTCTCTGGCTTGCTGATCTGATATGGCTTGGTTACTGGATTATTTAAAAAACAAATGGTGCAATGCATAGCTTTGACACCTCACAGTCCCAAG
Organism: Tachysurus fulvidraco; assembly: GCF_022655615.1. NCBI lineage: Eukaryota > Metazoa > Chordata > Actinopteri > Siluriformes > Bagridae > Tachysurus > Tachysurus fulvidraco. The sequence goes on along the minus strand of NC_062537.1, from coordinate 12,852,855 downwards.
GTCCCCTTGTTAAATCCTCATTTTGCATTTTGGGTTTTCCTTTTTCCTCCCACATCCTGAAAGTACGTTATCAACGGATCGATGTTTCTAAATTGCCCCAAAGTGAAGGAAAGTGTAAAGGTGTATGATGAGGTCATGTTATGGACTGGTTTCCCACGATATCCTAGGATAGACTTCAGATCCACTCCATTAAGACGAACCAATAAAGTAATATTTCCCCGTATGATTTGTATTAAGGCTACATGGAGATTTTTTAGGGAACGGATCCCCAGCAACACAACAAGTGCATAAAACACAGCAACACAAAAAGCACTTCACTTTATCTTGGGCATGTGATGAATAAACTATGCAAATATGAAACACTTCCTTCAGCTGTTGTTTTTGTCTTTTTTTTCCTGTTGTTGAACTTTGTTAAACTGTGTAAATGAGACGTCAGAGACTACTACTAGTCTCAAGACTACTTGAGCTCTGTGTTCAGTCTCTGGACTCTGGAGCTTGAGACTGCTCAAGACTCTCGCTCTGTACACGCTATTGTGGCACCTGAAATCTCGCGAGATTTTCTCTCATCACGGTTTGGATCCCGCCCCTGAAGCGATGCCCTACTGCAGTGTGTGTGTGTGTGTGTGTGTGTGTGTGTATATAGCAGCGAAAGAGGCGCTGAAACGAGAGGAGGAGTTGCGGCAAGGTCGCTACAGCATCACGCACAGAACAGCTAGCTACCTTCTCCACCAAACCGAATTATAACGGACCTCATTCGAAATCTCCAACAGTCGCACTGGAGCTTCACTAATCACGCGCTGATCCGGACCTGAGAGCCGATGCCTTGCGTTAAGACTCGTGTAGCCGTTAAACTCCATTTGCATCCGCGTGTGTAAAGTCGCAGACGCCCTGACTGTCTGTATCTGTAAGCGGAAACTACACGAGTCTTTCCGTTTTGTCTGTGCGTGAGTGAGTGTGGAGAGCTAAAGCTACGTGTTCAGTGAGAACACCCGGCATCCTTCACTGCATTGTACCGGGGCCCATTAGTCGGACAAGTCACGCGTTCTCGGTTGGTCATGTCTGCGCTTTCCAGCCCTGGATGTGCGCCGCAGCAGGAGACGGACTTCCTGAGGTTGAACGGCGGTAAAGGACCGTCCGGTCCGACTCCGAGTCAGAGTCGCTTTCAGGTCGATCTGGTGGCTGAAGCAGGGGGTTCTGAGCAAAACACCGAGTGCTCACCGCGACCTGAGGATGAGAACGCCGGCAGGCTGCGCGGTGATGAGGCAGCCAGCGGAGACGAGGCGAAAGGACGCTTCCGCGTGGTGAACTTCGCCGACGCGAGCGGGGCCCCGAGTCCAGACGCAGCGGCCGGTGACGGCCTGCAGAACGGCGACACGGCGCTGAGTGAAGGCAGCATCCACTCCTCCACCGGCGGCCAGCAGCACTACCACTACGACACGCACACCAACACGTACTACCTGCGCACGTTCGGGCACAACACCATCGACGCCGTGCCCAAGATAGACTTCTACCGACAGACCGCGGCACCACTGGGAGAGAAGCTCATCAGACCCACCCTGTCTGAACTGCACGATGAACTGGACAAGGTAAGATCACATGGACAACTCTGACCTAAGGGTCATGATAAGACACGACCTTGTAAATATAGCCCTCAGATGCAGGGTTGCCAGATTTCATTGAATCATAAACTTGACGTTGAGTTTATGTGAATTAAAATATGATTGGAAGTAGAGATTTCCCAATCTGGCAACCTTTTAATGGTATATGATCAAATGCTTGTAGACACCTGACCATCACATCCATATGGGGTTCTTCTCCAAACTGTTTCCATAAAGTTTATGTAGAAAGTCTTTGTACGCTGTAGTAATACAGTTTCTCTTTACTGAAGCCAAGGGAACCATATCAGTTCTAGCATAACAGTGCTCTTGTCCCAAAAGAAAGGGTCTGTGCTCAAGGTTAGACTGGATGAGCTGTCGTATCCTGCACGAACACTTGACCTCAACCCTTCTGAGCACCTTCAGAACGTTGGCATGTGATTCCTTTTTTTTGTCCAACATCAACGTCTGAACTCACTAATGCACTTGTGCCTGGATGAGCGCACATCCTCACAGTCACGCTCCAAAATCAAGTGAATAGTCTTCCCATAAGTGTGGATTAATTAATAGCACAGTGAGAATGGGTTTGATGGGAAGTTGTCCACAAACCCTTTGCCATATAGCGTAGATTCTTTAGTGGCACGAATGAATGATCGAAACTATTGATGCATGTAGCCTATTTATACACACCTTAGAGTTATGTACACTTGTATAGTACTGTTCTGTTATGCATTTATACCAGTGTTTATATTTGGCATACAGTATTACACCAGTAAATATATTTATATTTCTACTTTGTTCACAGCAACATCTGTTTCTGGTACTTTTGTTTTAGGCATGTGCAACATGTCTCAATGTATGAAGTATAAAAATAAGTGTTTTTATTAGTCACAAAATTAATTAGTAAAAAATCACTTATTTATTGATTTTATAGGTGCAAATATCTCTAATGCTACAGTACGTTCACAGGTGTACACACGTAGCATGACAAATTTGAGAGAACTTTATACCATGAAGCATTTAATGCACATAACCTGGTGAATTTTTCAGCAAGAAAACTGAGCTGGAATGCTGGTTGTGCCAACCACTGTTAAACATTACTATGGCAACCAGCGGTAAAAACATGTCTTCTGGCGAATTCATAGTACGGAGACCTGCAGCAATAAAGTCAGTGAATGTGTGAACATGGAATAAGACATCAAACAAATACACATTTTAGACCATAACTCGTGATGAAATCCTGTTTCAGGTGCAAATTTTTAGATCCCATCAATTCACCTCGTCCCTGAATTCTGCATGTATTTTGGCACCTCTTTTTTCCCCCCTTTGCAACTTAACTGTATCTCATAAAATTAATTACTTTACCTAATGCTGTTTTGAAAACACACAGCGGCAAAGACTTTATCCGTAACCGGACCACCTACAGCTCTGGCACGCCGAGCATGCAATTGGATTTCTGAAGCTGCAAATGCAGTAGTGTGTCACAAGCAGGTGTGAAAGTTAAAGATATTCTGTCATTAATTAGCTTAAAAGGTTAGCAACCTTTTACTAGGTGCTGGGATATTCTGTAGTTTAGTAAAGGAGGATGGTTCCTGTTTATCCGGTAAGTGTCTGGAAGTGCTCTGGGATGAGTGTGAATGACGAAGCACAGGGAATTACCGTATTATAAATTCATATACACATTCTCTTGTAGCTTTACGCAGCTTGTAACCCAGCAGAAGGAATAGGTATACTGAGAGACCGTGTGTCCTATTGTTTAAATATTAGTGCTCCCCTGGTTTTGATATTGATTTGGCAGGAATGCCACTTTTAGCCTGTTGAAAGTTATTGGAAGGTTTAAGTAATTACAGAAAGTCGTGTGACGTTGACATTCCAGCTGAAATTTTAGTTTTTCTTTTGTGGTTGGCGTCAGGAAGACTTATAATGAATGTCTGTCTGCATATCTGTTTGACTTTATTTACCCCTTTCTTTGTGTTTTTTACTTTGGGCTTTTCTTCTCTGCTATTCTTTTATCTTGCACCGAGATGATGGAATCTCAGATTCGGTGCAGTAAAAAACGAACACCGTGCCGTGTCCTAAGTGCATTCATGCTTTTCATACGGGTGTGAAATCTCTCCGGTCTGTAAGTTCATTGGCATTTTGGAGGCTGTTGCTTGCCTGTGCCTGATGAGCATACTATGCTGTCGTCATGTGCAACATAATTAGCACAAAATAGGGCACACGTTGTTGTGACTGACCAGTCAATACTGCCCTACTATTGTTGGATTGCTCTCTCTTTCGATCATTATGACCGTCCTTCACTTTTTCAGCACCTTAGGACAAGGCCGTCATAGGTTTTGTACCCTTTTTTGGCCTCCTGCGTCACAGCTGTCAGTAACCTGATGGACGTTTGTAGACACTTTATGCCATGTGTTTTGATATCACACGCATTGCTGTGAAGTCGGTTAATATCTTTACTGGAAGCTTGCCAACTTTTCTAAGCGATTGTATTGTTTATTAGTAAAACTATGCTTGATTAGGGTGCGTCTAATATACTGTAAAAATCTGTCATTTCATGTTGTCACAAGTTTTCATACTGTTAATAGATATTTCATCACACCCTGCTGTTTATAATCACAGTTCAGCTCTGATTTGCCACTGTTCCCTTGTCCCTACTAAAAAAACTCATCCCCGGGGCTTAATCTGCATAAATCCTTCTGTGTCATATGGTCAGTGTCAGTTCTGCTAAAAGGCACTCGATCATTTGTTACATAAGCTTGCTACTTAAATTTACATTACAGTCAGTACAGTGAATGGTCGACCCCTATCTCCCCACCCCTTCCCTATTTTTTTTCTTTTTTCTTTTTCCTTTTTATACAGCACCATATTTTCCTACTGTACTCACTAGACGGATGTTACTGTTCTACAAATCCATGATGGAATGGAACTTCCTCTTGCCCCGAGTGGATCTTAAACCGTAATCAATGCGTCTGCCAGTAAAAGTTATGTATAGTCTATTAACTGGGATTGACTGTCGCTTGTCATTAATGTTTACCTGCTCATGGCTTCCCCTAATAAAGGCATGTGACGTAATAATGGCACATTGTCATGATTTGGGCTGAGAATGCTGTGCGTTTATAGGTTTGTTGCCTGGCAGCAGGATGCTGGTGGAGGCTCATTGTATGTAGGAACTGCATGAGGTGCTGCATGATATTGACCAGCCAGAGGGAAGCCCTGACCGAGCAGCTTTATTCAGTGCGGTGCGGCCGAGCAGAAGCAAATTGTGCTGAAATATTGATGCCTTCTCTGCTGTCACTGCTGAGAGAGAAGACATTTTTTTTTTATATAATGTCATGAGCACAGTGCAGATTTATTAATAAGAGATTAAAAAGGAAATACTCCAGCATCCAGTGAGTGTTTATGCAGAATCGCTTTAAAACAGAGATGATTACAGTCGACATTGTGTGAACTGACTGTTACAACTCAACTACTGTATACGTTTTATGGACCTGGTAGTAATAGGACAATTAGCTGCTCGGGTGTTTTCCTGGTTGGCTGCATCTTTTCATCGTCATCTCACACTTAAATACCTAATAAAGTTAGGTTTAAAGTTTATTGTACAGGTTTACGCATTTATTGTGGAGTCTGATACTATAGACGAGACTGCGTATATGGAAAAAAATGGAAGACCTTGCAGGCCTTCATGCACAGAATAACTTGATTTGTCTTTGGTATGCAGTAAAATTTTGTGTACTTGGCCACCATTCTTTGGTGGAATTACTGTTAACAATAATGGTATTTATAAATGCTGTGCATTCTACTAATCACAGTAAAAAAGCTTCTTAATAAAGCAGTTTTTGAGGAGAGGAGGGATACTTCCCTGTTTTGGTGATTATTGCAACTCTGACGAGGTAAGGAATGTTCACATGAAATATCAGTGGCTTGTCTATACTATAAATTTATTTCTTTATATAATAGATCTGTTTTTTTTTTTGTTTTTTTTTATTTGTATGTAGAACCTCCTGTACATCCAGTCTGCAGTAACAATAAGCAGATTTTGTGCCTGTTCTGTTAGGGATTGAAAAAAAAAAACGCTATTCACACCGATCTGGATTCAATAACCACACAACACACTTCAAAAACCTGCCCCTTGCTGCACTGATCATAGCAACTGAACTGTTTTCTGGTTGATGGTAGAATAGTTTTTACTCTGTGGATTAATTAGTGTGCGTAGATGACGTGTGAGGAAACGCAAATGAACCTAAAATAAAGTTTGATGCAAATGTCATATCTCTCCTGTTACAACATGCACAAACTTTGTCGCACTGTTGAAACATATCAAGAGAGATTATAAATGTTAGCCAGAATTGAATAATACCATGAATAAGAAGCAATTTTATAATCGACATTGAGGGTTGAGGGTACAAACAGCTACTTGAGAAACTTTGTTAGGAGCGTATAATGTGCATACACGTTTGTATTAATACACTTTATTAAATAGTTTAACTCACCCTTACATTAACTACCACCTTGGTGGGTAGGTTTCTGAATACCAAAACACAGGACGCTTCTCTTTTACTTGGCTGGAAAGTTAGCTAGTGAATTTAGATTTTGTCCAAACATGAGAGCCATTTTAAAGAATGTAAAACTATTCTACAGGGTTAAGAAATTTACAAATTTCCTACTCAAATGTTCCTGTTATTCTTATTACACTGAACAAATTAAGCAAAATTTAAATGAACTAGGCTCGTCCTGATAGTAACCAAGAATGCTCTGTGCTAAGTAACCAAATGTCAGCTGTTAGTGAGATAATGTAAGAATAAATTGACCAACTGGGCTGCTGGACTCGTCATGGAGTGAACTATCAGAGTATCAGTAAAAACGAGTGTGCAAATGTCTTGTGGCATGCTATTAATGTGTGTTTATATTGTTCAGTACTATTCCAGCACTGCAGCATGCTCAAGTGGATTACTCGTCCCCTGAATGCGTCATGGCCCAAAATAGGCCTGAAGTCTTCCCCCAGCTCACAGGGTCTGGTTGTCTAAGCCGGTCTTTCCTTTACCTTACTGGTTAAACAGTATATTCCTGCTATTTTGCATTGCTATGCTAATCAGCATACCTTTTCTGTTTTCTTTATGGTGTCTTTTTTCAGATTGTTGTGGATTTATGGCTTCCATGTTGTACACAGCAAATCAGAGATCAGATTGGTGTGGGGTGTGGGGTGGGGTGGGGTGGGGTGGAGCCGGGGGTAGCTACACTGGAGAGCATGTGGCCCACATTTGGCCAAGCTAGACACGTCGACTTTGCTTCAATAGAACAGTTGGCAGAATTTTGGCTGCCAGCGTATCTTCTGCTTTTTCTGCATAGGATTCTAGGTTGCAGAGAAAGATGTAGTGGCCTGTTAGTGCTAAACAATTTCAGAACCGAAAACACCACAACAGTGTCAGAAAACACCACAGCGAAGTCATAAAAACAGCACTACGCCACAGTCTGATAACACTGTAGAAAAGCTAAACACACCAGTGCAAAGTCAAACAACAAGAATTCAAAACAGAACAGACAGGTCCTTATGAACATCACACAGAATGCACATTTTCATTGTTATTTGGTTAGCTTAGCAAACGACTTAATCTGAAGCAACTTGTGTTTATTATTATTATTATTATTATTATTATTATTGTTATTATTAGGAGTCATTCAGTTTTCTCAATAACTCAGCTGTCTTTAACCTTTTGACCTTTTAGTGTTTGCACAGTCGTATTAATTCAGTGCATAGATAAAAACATATCCTGCAGCTTTCCTTTTCCTGCAGATGATGTGTGCTGTAGCCAATCAGCAACGGACATCTAATGGTCATGTACATAGCCACTTAGTATTGAAATGTTGATGTATTTGTTATTAGTTTGTCTGATTTGCTGGTGTGCTTTTGTACTTAAGTGAAACAACTGATTGTTAGCTTTTTCTCTGCTTTTCAACCTGGTTTTCTGGTCATAGTGCAGAGTTGATATCTGAGCTTCATTGGGTTTTACAGATGACCTCCTCCTATTGAAGAGAATGACATGATGTGAAACTGGAGCTCTACTACATGGCCACACTTCATGTCCAGTGTGAAATGGTGAAAGGATGGATGGATCCACCGATTTATAGTCAGTGCTAAAGGGCACATGACACAGTGCTGGTACTTGAGCCTGACTACCAGCCTTAAAAGTCAGTGTGTTATTGCAATGTTATTATATATGTATACATGTGTTTGAGCTAGCAAAGACTGTGTGAACCCAACAACAACCCTCTTCTAAACATTAACTATCCAAAATAAAGAAGAAGGTGCACTGTGGGAGCCTTAATGAAATAGCAATGATCCCATATCGGTGCTAGCATTCAGTTGACTGAACAAGTAAACAAAAACTTGTTTTTTATTTCAACGTCTATTCGGTCACGAGTAATTTTCTGATGATTACACTACACAAAGCATGATTGTCTGATAATGAAGCTCATCTGTCCTTCTTCCGGAGGTTACTAGCTACATGGCAGATGAAGTTTCATAGGCATTATGGCGATGATGAAAAGATCTGACCGGGGGGAAAAACTTTATCCACCACAGTGCAATTAGACAACATGAGTAGTTCAATTCAGTTTTATTTGTATTAAAATGTCCCAAAGCAGCTTTTTTGAAATCCAGGTACAGAGAGCAATCAATAATAAGCAATGTCATGTAATGTTTATACCTCTAAATTTGTTCAAATGGTGTTCAGTATGGACTTCTGGACTAGGACTATCCACCCATCCATCTATCCACCCACAGCAGCTATAAGTCTCTTAAGTATCTTCAGGTGAGTGTGCACTGATGCAAGGCTAAAACTAGGCAGAAACTAACTGTTTTTGGGAAGCGCAGATCATTATGGTGTCCATGTGGGACCCTCCGCAGCAGCAGATGAGTCACAAGCGAAAACGCCCCAAGCAGAATTGGAGCAGCAGAATAAATCAGGCAGATTTAAATGGTGAGAGAGCATGGTGAGAGCTATAAGAGTAGAACAGTTAGCATGCCAGCCAAGCTGTTCTGATACAGCATCTCATTCACTACAACTGGCACATTTCACTTCTGCACTTTAGCTTGAGGGACTGCAGCTTATAGATTACTTACCAATCCCTGCTTAGAGGTGGTACTGAGATATTTTGAGAAAATCCATATTTATGCTCAGCTGTTTAGTATTTTTAATTATTTTATATGGATGTGTATAATTAGAGAACAATTTAATAACACTTGATTTCATTTTTGGTGCACTGAGTCACTCAATAATGAAAGGAATATTAGATATGGTATATATCATTGTTCTGTTAGCATGTTTTGCAAATTATCAATGTTGTGTAAAGGCCCTTACTTTCAATGACTTTAGCACATCTGCATTTGCAGGACATCACTAGTTTCTCACACTGTGTCCACTCATAATTTTTGTCCTCTCCTTTTCTGGTTTCTGGATTCTGAGCAATATCTTTGTTGACAAAGTTTTTCCAGACCGTTTCTGTTTGTAGATCAGGATTCTGGGCTTATTTGAATCTTAGCTTCAAGTAACTGCTTTACTTGATGTGCAGTGTGACCGGGGACGTTGTGTTGCATGACAATTGGAGGCGGATTGGGAGAAGTTATTCATAATGGTCTGTCTGTCTGACACTGATTCAGCTATCTATCTATCTGTCCATCTATCTGGATAGATGGACAGATAGATAGATGTATAGCTAGCTAGACAACATATCAATACAGCCCCCAAAATTACAGAAAACAAGTTAGAATTTTTTTTGAAGCTCAGTAACAACTTTTATATAAAAGCAACAAAGTTGAAATCTTGAGTAGCAACTGATCCTGATGTTTCAATATTCTTTTTTTAAAACTTGTAATCATTTATTATTTTTATCTACAGCATATATCGGTTCTGTTTTAAAATTGCAGTTTAACGAAGTGCTGTTGTTTAATAATAAATCTTTTTTTCTTTAATGTTTACAAAATTTAATGAACTAAACCCGAGAACCAGAGCAGACGTTATACATTTGAATACTGATACTAATAAATTCTATTAATAAAAAATTCATGAAATAAAAGCTATCTAGGTTTTAAAGTCAATTTCAAAGACTAAGTGTAAAATTAACATTAAATTGTAAGCCGTTTGATCATGATATTATTTCCCCCCCGCTCTGCTCAGGCCTACACTTAGATGCTTTATTCTGACACTGATCACAGTGTAAAGCTTTTATTGTCGTGTTGATTTGCAGAGTTTCCTGAAAGCAGCCGATTCCATTGATTCATCGAAACACTGAACACAACGAAGGATGGCAGGCACTAAATTCCAGGGGTTTCATTACCACGACGTAAAGTGGCCGTGTTTCCAGAGGTCTTGGAAAAACGCCTTCTTTAAAAAAAACCCAGCATACTACGAACGACAAAAGTCATACAGGTCGATTTATTTTAGAAAACAAATAAACAACCAAAAACTACGGTTAGGGTTAGATTATCAAATAGGCCACGCCTATATCTGTTACGCTGTACTGAAATCCCTGGAAATAAGTACCTGCCAACGAAGGATACCGGAAATATTTCTCACGACTGTTGCTGACTGTTTTTATGATGCTTTTTTTCAACCGACGCCACTCTGTTCTGTTATTAATCCGAATATGTATCATTTTGTACATCGGAATATAGCAGGTTTTCATCCACTTCTTCTTTTGTGTTTCTCATGTCATTCAGGGAGATCATTGTGTTCAAGTGTGCGTATTATTATAGTGTATGCTACATTATCCCTAGTAAATTATAAGCAGATAAATATTTTATTGGGTGATTTTCTCCTTCACTTGATAGCTTGAGTACACAGTATTATCAGTGGCAGTTGTTTGTCCATCCGTCACTGATAGAGCAGCATGTAATGTACCAGGTGTGCTTTTAAAGAGCAGACCAGACGGAAAAGGGGGAGGTTTAAAAAAAAAAAGAAAGAAAGAAAGAAACAGGCTATGGTTTCCTAGCACCCAGTGCTCTATGTCGCCATAGCGATGCCAGTCTCTCGGGCAGATGAGAAGAAAGCAGTGTACAGTGGGCAGAACACAACAGTCTCCGGTGGCCAAGCCGAATAAAGATCACATGATGTGTGATCACGTTGTTGACCGTTGGCGATTTTGTTCAAAGATGCATGACACGCAGGAGTTGAAGTTTAATGTAGTGTAAATGTAGCTGCTTCGAGTTACTGGGTGTTTTCCATTTTGAGAAACATTGAAGCATGCGTACATGCAGGTGTGTGTTTGTTGCTGTACTCTCGCTGCAGCCGTTAAACAGGTGGTGCCTAGTGCTTTTGTGTCGCTTAGTTTCAGACTCCACCTCAATTAGCAGGAGAACTCTCATCCTTAACTCTTATTGGAAGTACAATGAATGGGAAAAAAAAATCTGAAATACGCCCCTTGATGTCCGAACATCGAAATCCAGACAGCTGGAGCTGGATCCTAATTTTAGGATAGAGTTTTAGTAACAGCAGGACGATTTTAAAAGGCCTCATAATCCTGTAACGAAGATCAAAGATCAGCACCGGATCCTGAATGATCTAATCATCAGAATCCAGAAGCCACTGATTAAATGTTGGCTGACGGCACTGATGAGGAGATCATGTGGCTGGATATGACGCGTTAAGCAGGTGATTGTTGGCACATGGGGCTTGCAGCACGACAGCTGCCTGTCTCTCTGTGTGTAGTGACACGCTGCCTGCTTCCTGTCACTTTAGCTTTGTGACGGCGAGATCAGGAGCAGCGGGTAAGATCACCCCCTTGTTTACTGAATGTGGCCAACCCTGGTTCAAGAAAAAAAAACATGCTGAACAACTTGGATGTTCATTTTCCTAATCCTGAATGGCATGTGAAATTTATTTGGTTAAGTTGTCAACCTGCTGATATAGATCTAATACACGAAGAAAGAAGTGCTACTATGTTACTGATGGTGTTCTGAGCAGCCATGTTGATTTGACAGCAGTTGCTGAAACTCATGGTTGAGATCATCTCCATTTACAGAGTATTTTTTCCCCTAGTCCATTAACACTTTACCTAAAAACAGCAATGCAGCGGCGCTTTAATGGTTTTTTTTGTCCAGCTCTATCAGTCTCTAAACTTTCATGCTAATACCAGCATCCTGGATTGGTTCATTCTTGTCATCTTGTATATCGCTAACTAGCGGATTCTAATTAAATCTTGCTAAGTAGCTTCTTACAACCACTAACTTCTTACAGGAATAACAAAAATACAGCGTCAACCAACATTGAACACCAGAATCGCTAAGCAGATCCCAAATATTTTTTACTTTTCAGTTTTCAGAAGACCTCGTTTCCATTTGTTGAGATCGATCTTATTAGGTTTACCGAGTCAGCTCCACAGCATTTTGATTTATTTTTTATTTCCTAAACTGTTTACTGCATTTAAGGAATACTTTCATGTTGTGACCACAGAAGGTTGTTGTGTTGAATTCCACAAGAGCAGTGAAGTCTTGCTGTGTTCAAAAAATGTTGCATGGGTTATCAGAAAAGGAAACAATTCTGTAATCAATATAGGCTTGTAAGGTTTTATCTCTTTTAAAGTTAATGTTTCCTGAGTAAATACTGACTGCAGCAGGACGGTCAGTGTGTAAGTCGTAAGTCATTGTGCTTGGGCAGTGCAGGAAAGAGCTGATCAGAGCTCCACTCCACATGCTTCAGTGTTTATCTTTCTCTCTCTCTCCGCCCCCATCGCCACCTCCATGGCCACCCCCCCCACCCCCCATCTAGCCATTACGGTACTGTGTGCAAACTGGCGTCAGAAGCAGGAAGGCAGCAGGCCACAGGCCTCCCTTCACGCCTGCCATGTTTGAAGCTGAAGCTGGTGTAATGTAAACACTTTGCTGTTTTAAAGACTACTTTGAAGATGGATTCTCATACTGAGCCTTTTATTTCTCATTCCTCAAAGTACTTTGTCATAAGCACATAAACCTTCTTGTACAGTGAAATTATTAACTTGTACGTGCTGAAAGAAGAAAGGAGAATTTCTTTAAAAAAAGACTGACAACAAGCTTCATTTATTAGCCATTTAGTAAACACGTGAAGGTTTTTGTATGGCTTCCACAGACACACACTTCCTTTTATAGGACGCTTTTTTTGGGGGTCCTGATTTTACAGTTTTAGTTTTATTTGTCTTAATTTATAGACTTGTTTTTGATTGCTTTCTTTCAACACATTCCCTAAGCTGAAAGAAATGTGATTTGTACCTGGTGGTGTAATCTGTGTAAAAATATGTAGTAACCTACGTCACTTTAACGTCTTCACTTAAGCGGTCTCCGTTAACGGTTAAGAACAAATTATGAATCAGAACAGAATGAACAGGAATGTGGAGGCTAAAGCACAAAATAGCAGTCCTAAGTTTATTTAGATAAGGTGTTTATTCTTAATCATCAGTCATAGTTTGATTTATTTCCTTGTAACAATTGAAAGCACTTGCACATTCCGTATGGTTCTCTATCTGTTCCAACATAACAACATGCCACTTATCATAAAGTCCTCTGAAATACTTTCTGATCTTAGCAAAGGTAATGCCTTACAACTTGAGCCACATCCAAAGCAAGTAGAGCACAAAGGCAGTCTGTGACCTTGATGGAAGCTCAGAGGCTGTTGATTGGTGCCGGCGGTGGTCATGCTTTTTGATTAGGAGTTCTCTCAGATAACATTTTCTTACCAGAAGGAAACAACGTAGCATGTGCTGCTCTTTTACCAGATCTTCAGCCAGTTGTTTTAAAGCAGCAGTGTTGAAGCTGCTTGAGAGCTTGTTCGAGACCGGCTCTGCTCAAAGGCTGCACTTTATCACTCTGTTCAGTTCTCGCAAAGGAAACTTGTCTAATCTGCTCAGTTTGAGCCTAAATCTCCAGCCTCAAGTTACAGACTATGTGAATGGTGTGGAGTTAGGGGTTGGAACATGGCTGTGTAGTCAGTGATGAGTGAACTCGCAGTAACAATCAGAGGCTTTGTTGCTCAGAGAGGAAGCGTGATTATCTGTGAGAGACGTGAGCTCGTATTGCCTCATGTTCTTTTACTTGCACATGTCATTTTTATTCAATAATTAATTAATCCATGAGGTATTTCGTGGAAAACATACTACAGTATCTATATGCATCAATATATTTTTTTTCCATCCTAAGTAAAAATGCTCTACAGTATATTCTGAGTATGAAGGTTTTGGAATACATTCTTCTGTTTTATAACAAAGTGCAGCTTAAAGCTAGACTAATTTGTGTACTAGGACAGAATTGTCCAGACGACAACATTTTAATAGAGAAAGAAACCCCCACCCCAATCCGCCCCGGTGCATTTTACAATTCTATAGGCATTCACAGAACGTCAGGTCATTCGTTGTTAACAATGATTCTTTCAAATCGTAAACACGCTTTCCACAAATCGTCTGGTCATGAAGCATAAGCGTGTGTTTACGTGTGTGTCTGCTGCCCTTTTGTTTTCTCTGACCTTTGTGACTGGCCCAATGCGCTCCGTCTTAATTCAGTCACACTGGATTGTGCTAGCAGCCGGGGGCGAGGCCTGAGAGGATCGACAGAGGTTTTGTGTGTGTGTGTGTGTGTGTGTGTGTGTGTGTGTGTGTGTGTGTGTGTGTGTGTGTGTGTGTGTGAATGGTCTATCTTCAGCTAGCAGGTTTACTGTTTTGGAGTCATGGTTCCTACTCGTCACAGACTATGATACTGTTTTCAGTAGAGTTCAATCCCGTGTAAGAAAAGTCCTACACAGGCTTTTGAGTTTTGCTTGTTTGCTCTCTGGTAGTTTCCCTGCTTACAGTGTAGTTGCTATTATTTGTACTAGGAATGGATAAATGATATCTTTATTAGCAGCCCGCTTGGGCAGTAAAAAAGCTGGTGTTCTGCCCAGTTCCATGTTTTGGCTTCCCAGAGACCTAATTGTAATTTAATAACATTATTACTAGCTACTTAATTAGTTAAGTGCGTCAATACTGACCAACTGAATTCCAGGGTGGATGTAACTACATTTATTATTACTACTACATTTTATTATTATCATTCATAATAATGTTGATTGATTAATTAGTTAATTAATGTGTTGACGTCTCAAATAATGTAGCACATTGTGTTTTCAGGTTTAAAAAAAAAAATTAGCATGTCACCGATCCACATCTCCTCTATGATCTAGGAGATAACTGCTTTTGGCTGCAGTTTATTTTGCAAAAGTTTTGTCTGCGTTTCCACATACCTGTGTGTCCCTGATAGGGAAAAGTTCATCTCATCCAGGCACATGGATGAACCAGGTTAGAGGGTAAAATAATGTGGTACCTCGGTTAGTAGTGTCCTACCTCAGCTGATGTGTTTAGTGCAGCGGACAGTGGGAGGAGTGAATAATAATGTGTGCTGTACATCCAGCTTGGAGATTTAGCTATATTTAAATATACATCCATTTCATACTGATGAATAACTTTTTATTTATTTATTTATTTTTTCTTTTTCTTTTTTTTTTCTTTCATTCTTTTTTCTTTCTTTTTTTAATCTGTTTTGTCCGGGGATCCATGACATTTAATCATGTCAAGGAGGGTCAAATGCTAATTATATACAGAAGCAATGTTTTGGCAAGTGCAGTAATTGTAACCAGCCATAATTTCCTAGGATTGTGTTTGTTTAGTTTGTTGTCCAATTTCATCACGAGCTCAGCCGCTTGCTCACACTGATGCAGCTATGAAAATACGGACACACGAACTCTTCGGTAAAGTTGTTTCCAGACAAACAGCCCATGTTCAGCTCAGCATCATTTTTATTCAGGAATATTCCAGCAACAGGTCGTTAACAGATGTGTGTGAAGTCTTGTGGCCTTTTTTTCTTCTTCTCAGAGGCGTGTGGTGTGCTGATAAATAAACATGTACAGGAAGAGGGTTTGTTCCCCTGAGTAAATTGGAGTAAATCGGCACCACAGATGTCCTCCACAGATGGAACTAGGAAAATGACTGCGATCTAAGTGATAGGGTGAACAGCTCCACCGTGTACTTGGAAGGAATCGTGCTGTTTCATTAACACACCCCGGTGAAACCCAATCAGAGAGCCGAGGACGGAAGCAGCTGACTTCCAAGAGCGTTCCTGTATCAGGTTATCATGGACAAAGTGCACTTCAGGAGGCACTGGCTGCTTGAGTAGTGCTCAATCTAAATGGCCTTTTCTGAACAAAAGCCTCTTTATGAGTTTTGAGGGAGGGACTGATCTCCACCTCTACCTCTCTTCAAGGTGAACTATTCATGTAAACCGGTGTGTTTATGAAAATGCACTGAGGGGCTTCTGCTAGTGGCTGCTGATGGAGCTTGAGAAAGTGCAAACGAGTCAGAAATAAAACTCAGCCTAGATACTATACTGTAGATTAGATATATTATTCCATAGTGGTGTTTAGGGAGCGATGGGATCAATCAAAAAATTGCTCTTGGATTAAAAATGATGTCCGTTTTTTTGCTAAGAGGCAAGATGAACCCTCTAGAGACTATTGTAAAGCATGAAATGAAACGTGTTCATGTTTCATGCAAAATTGTTTTTACCATTTTAAGAAATTGTGACCGATTCTTAAGAACTGATAGATAAAGTTATAAAATGGCAGGTTTAATGATTAATGAGAGGAAAGATAAACATAATATTTCCAGCTGTGCAGTGGTTTTTTTTTTTTTTTTTTGATTTATAAAAAAATCCAGGTAACTGATATGAAAATATTTCTTTTTATATATATATATATGTATATATATGTATATATATATATATGTATGTATGTTATGTATGTATGTATGTATGTATGTATGTATGATCGCAATCAAACATTCTCATTTAATTATCTGAAAGCATTTTACATCTACTCTGACAGAATGCAAGGACGTCTCACAGGTCACGCGTTATGAGAGACATGAGACATATGAGAGATTGCAAAAAGGGGGCAGCAATTTTTTTCACACTCCTATTTAGATCAGATTAGATTGGATTTTACGTATACTTTATACATATTTATACAAAGACCAGCATATTTTTACTTTCTGTAGAATATGTCTTCTATCTGTAACAGTGTTGAAACTGATTTGGCAGGATTCTGACATGGCCTTTTAATGGTGGTCTATATTTTATTCATCTGCACTTGAAACAAGCTCGTTGTAGTTTCATCGTCCTGGCAGCTTTAATCAAAATGTGTCTGGCATTGATAGCAAACTTGCTTGTTTCATTAATCTCACTTTAGTCTGCTTGTATATGTGTGAAAGCCAGTTACTGTATGTAGCTGTATTTTAGTGTAGACGAAGATGAAGTGTTTAGGCTGCTAGACTATAATGAATATCTTCTGCGTCGACTTCATCTTCTTCATAAGCCACGTGAACAGTAATAAATATTTATTTACAAATTTTGAAAACACGCGTCTCTAAGTCGTCTTAATTTTGTTCGAGATGCGGCAGAGAAAAGTCTCCGCTAAAATTGTATATATGTATATTATATAACACACACTGATAGTGTGTGTGTGTGTGTGTGTGTGTGTGTGTGTGTATTGCTTTTTTTTTTTGTGGCCAGGGACTTTTGAGGTACTCTGTCAGCACAGATGATATGATATGATATGACAGCCTTTTACAGAACGCATGAAGCGTGGTGTAAAGGTGAAAACCCAGTTCCTTCACTTGAGTATTTGTGCTAAATAACTGAACTTTCTGACTTAAATACTGCAGCTATCTGCATCACACTCAGCACCTGAATGTGGAGAACCTTATACCAGTTCATCTTTTCCATTAGCGTACAGGCAAAGTCACCTGCACCGAGTGTCATATTTAAAGCAAAGGAATGTGGCATGGTGGGACCGCACACAGCTCTGATCAGACCCAAGCCTACTTGTGTTGAATTTCTTCAGCCCAGTTCCAGTTCAGCGGTTTCGCTCTTGTTCGTCGGACACGTTGGATTGAGATGCATGTGGAAGTGCTCTTGTGCAGGAGAACAGAGAGGAAGCAGAGTTTTTTTTTTTTTTTTGCTGAATCAGTTTTTCATGACTCTTTCTCTCTCACAGACACAGACACCGACGTTGTCAGGGGATCAGACACACATCCAAACACAGACTTCACACAGACACAGATGCTTGTCAGGGGACCACACACACACACACACACACACACACACACACACACACACACACACACACACACACACACACACACACAGTTATTAACACTTCACAACCTGGTGTCATGAGAATTCATGCATAATATATGAAAAAGCCATTATACATTCTCCGTGGAAACCACATGTACACTATATGGCTATACTTTTGGGCACTCATATTGCGCATCCTCTTCCAGATTTGGCTTCCCATTGTGAAGGCTTTTTTCCCCACTGGATTTTGTCGTGAAGCTGAAGGGAGTTGCCCTTTCAGTCTCAAGAGCATTAGTGATGCACTGGCACTGATGTTGGCCTAGATACCAACATATGGGTGAAGAACCACATATGGGTGTTATGGTCAGGTGTCCTCCAACATTTTAGCATTTAACTAATAATAATACTGAAATGCAGAGGGAGTGTGAAAACTACCACCAGCTACATTTTATGTGTGAATATCATGTTTTATTCATTATATTAGAACTCAAACTGTTGCTGTTTTACCAATACAGGTTCTGGTTCAGTTTTATCAGCTGGCAATCTAAACAGGCCTAAGCATGAAATAAATATAGATATAATTTAGTGATGACAGTGTTACATTTTAGGAGCTGAAATGAACCAATAAGTTTAATGTAAGTAATCAGTATTCTGAGAAAATGTAACAACCTTCGCAAACTACTGTGGCCGAGAAGTACAAAACACATTAACAAATCCGAAAACACATTAACAAATCCGAAAACACAACGCCAAGTCAGACAACCCGGAAAAGGTAGGTATAGTTTGCGAATGGAAACTTACCGATCATCGAACAAGACACCAGTCATTCACCTGTATATCTTGAATGACAGGTCCATTCACAAACTATACCTACTTTTCCCGGGTTGTCGGAATCGTTGCACGAAACACATTAACAAATCTGAAAACACAACGACAATTCAGACAACCCGGAAGAGGTTGGTATAGTTTGTGATTGGAACACTTACCGATCATTGAACAAGACGCCTGTCACTCAAGGTAAAAAGGAAGTTCGACAGTCTGCCGCAGGGAAAAGTTGGGATGGATGGATGGAATGGATTAGTGTGGATTAATTTTGTTATTTTCTTATATTTAAACGGAGAACTTTACACATTACACATAAGATTCCTCCGGTGTTGTTGTTTCCGGATATGTTAATGTGTTTTTGGATTTGACAATGTGTTTTGCACTCTTCTCGGCCACCGTAGCAAACCATCCCACTGCAGAACCTACAAGGAGTTTAAGGCGAAAGACAAGGGTTATATAAAAAGAAGAAAAATTCCACTTTTCACAAATGAATAAAGATAGACCTGAAAAAAAAAATACTCTAGTTTGAAAATGTTTCACTTCTCAGAGCTGATGTTCAGGCTGTTAAACGGTTTGTGAAGTAGTAAAATGTTAGTGTTCAAAATAATCAATTCAAATCCCAGAACCAAGATGCCACTGTTGGGCCTTTACCATTTTATTTTATTTATACAACTGAGCAGGTAGTCACTTTGGATAAAGGTGTCTGCCAAATTCTGTAGATATATTATTTGTATAATCATTGGATCTTGCTAAATAGTGAGGTGGATATCAGACTGTAGAGCTTTTATTTCCTTAAGAGACAAGGCAAGAATAAGTCAGCGGTGATTGACTAGAAAAACAGGAATGTTAAATAACACCATGAATTAAAAAATGTGTCTCTTCTTCGCTGGTGTTCATGACATCCAATAACAATATGCCCAGAGAATTATTTGCAGTATCTTGCTAAATAGTAGGATAGCTAGAAGACCAAAGCTTATTTCTACTTTTCTATGTAGATGTCAGCTGTTGCTTTTTTTTAATGACCACTGCAATAGTGAAACCTGAGCTTTTGTTTATTCACAAGCTGTCATTCTTTTCTATTACTTTCATCAAATACATCATTAATTACTGTAATCTTACCCTTATCTACTGTAACATCTTGGGCAGCTCTTTATTTTGTAGCTCATGCTTCTAGTCTTGCTGTGCACATGCAAATGTCTGACATGTAGCACAGTATCATGATTTGGTTAAAACTGCTAGGTGGTTGTGCTAGGCCATATACCTATGATAAAATATTATCACAATAATGATAAGGTTTGTCTACAATATACATTATGTATCATGGTGTTTAGTTCTGCTAAACAACTTACAGCAAAATAGCAAAAATGTTTTGTAATTGCAGTAAACTAAATGTTAGCATGATCTCACAATGTGTGATGTGCTTTATCATGCTATGGATATTCTATTGTCTTACTGGCTTGTGCTGATTACAGAGGCAGATGTTGTCCTCGGAGAATGTTTCATCTCCGTTCTCCACGATTTTAAGGATGACACCGTTTAAGATGCATCTGTTATTAAAAATGGATTCCAGCTACCGCTCATTACCTGAAGAGACAATTGAAGTGTATAATATGAAAGCGAACACTGGCATGGTTGAAACGTGACTTGCATGTTCTGTGCTCATTGATAATTAACCACATTCATTTAGAACCCCATGCACCCTTCATTATGCTTGTAAGGCAATGTGTAATGGAACAAGTGCAGATCAGCTGTCCTGCTGAACACCTTCGAATTATTATTTTATTGTAATAATTACGTAAGAGTGGAATTGACTGCTTGGCATAAAGGCCACACTTTTTTTTCTTCTTTTTCTCCTTCTCCCTGTCTTTCTTCCCAGCTATTCAAGATGCGCCACAGATTACTGTGATCTCCCAAGGCGCTGCCAGTCAATGCCGCGTGAAGCGTGAATCCCTTCTATTTCAGTCCTCAGGCTTTGTGTCGTCTTCGCTATAGTATGTGAGAGTCTCAGTAACGCTTGCACTTATGCTTGTTAACGCTCGGTGCGAGCGCTGAAATGTCTGGCTTTAGTGGCAGTTGCTGGTAGAATATGTGTAGTTACTGTATGTACTGTGTTAAAAATGTTCATGCTGTTCTTTAAATAGTGGTTGGTGCATTTTTGCACATGTAGAGTATAGTAAATCTGTTCTATCCCAGTGAGATTTAGACTGTTCGCTCTCTCCAAGAGAGCTAAAATGGACACAAGTCACAGAAGGAAGATACATTTTCGGATTATGTCTTTAACATTGATTTTTTTGTGTCAGTCGGGCAGCTGGTATGAATGAGCTAGCCCTTCTGTATTTGACGGGTAAAAAGACCATAGTATTATGTTTCTGTTTGGCATACACATCAGTTTATTTATTTAATACAGAGTAGTGGGTGTGGTGTTTTTTTTTCTAATGCTGATGGAGAAGTGAGACTGGGGCTGATTTCCTTCTAGCCCAGACTGTACATTTACATCGATCAGTGAGTGATAGCTCCATGTTGTTTTGTGTAACACTGTTGTCCTGGAGAAACGTTGTCTTATTTCACCATACTGTATACTGAGTCAGATATATATGGTTAAAATAACAATAAAATCTTCTTGACACTTGATTCGAAATAAGCCCAAGATTTGGACTTCAATCCTGTGTGTACTGAACAGAATTGTGGTTTATTATTGGTTGTTGGTCTTCCCTCTAAAAAATGTCTTGGAGACAAAAAGGAGATGCTGAAAGAATTAAGCCTGTATTGTCTGAAGTACAAATAAAGGAAAATGACAGAACTGTAAGTTTAGTAGGGGGAAAAACGACTTTTCTGTTTACCATACTGCATATGCAAAGAAAACAGGCCAAACAAAACAATTAGGAATCATGAATGAACCTGCTTATCTGCCATAGAGGTGTGTGTGTGTGTGTGTGTGTGTGTCAGTCGGTCAGTGAGGCCTCATGATCTACTGCACTGCTCAACCTTAATAATTTTATTGTTGAGCTTTTCCTAGATATTAAATTATAGCCTTCACATTAATATCACAACTCCAGCTGTTACTGAGATTTATACAGTATTTACTGATGTGGAAAATATATGATATCGATTGTACAAACGTTTTTGGCCTTGTTCATACACTAGGCATCGAGTCCAAGACCACATGATTTACCCAGAATAAACCTTTACAGACTTTTACAGTACATAGAAAAACAGAATAAGGATTATTAGTTTAAGACCAGGTTTAAATTGGTACAGGTTTCAGGCAGCCTCAAAATCACAGTGAATATCCTCAAATGTAGCTCTGGGATTGCACAAGTGGTCTGAGCATTCACAATGGCACACTTGTGTATTTTTCCACCTTTTTTTTTTTTTTTGCACATACATAAATGTTTCCCAATACCCAACGTGAGAGGCCTAGCCGTCTCTAACTGATACTTAATTCCTGGAATACTGGAAGCAAATCCCTAGAGCCTGCTTATTTAAACTAGATATTTTGTAGTTGGTTACAACCTTCAGTTGACAAAGTTTCACCTTCAGGCCTGGCCTTACCAAATCTAATGTTCTTCCCATGTTCTCTTCTATACTGCTGCTTTCCCCTCCTCACATGGAGCATGTTGGGGTGTTGACAAGCTCTAAAGCTGTAACAAAGCAGCTCTTTCTTCCTGCTTCCCTCCTTCTTAATAACCTAGTGTCCCTGGTGTAAGGGGAGCTTGGCGGGGCTGTTAATGACGTTATGCATGCAGGTACAGTGCCCGTTTTAGACAGATGGCTCAGGTGATGATGCGCCCCAGTGCCCGAGCCACATGCTGGAGCACATGCCAAAGACGCCATGTTTTATAATTCATCCGCCTTTTGTTTTCACAGTGCACCTTAATCTGCAGACCTGTTCACAGCCTCCTCTTATGTATGATGGAAAATTCGGGTTACAGTAATCTGCAAAAATCATTGCACTCCTGATGTATTTCTTTTCTACCGAACACTGGAAAGTCATGGTCTTTATTCAGTCTTTAATTGTAGAGGTTCGATGAGCCCTCTGTAGCTTCAGC
The DNA here is from genome assembly GCF_022655615.1 of Tachysurus fulvidraco. Lineage (NCBI taxonomy): Eukaryota > Metazoa > Chordata > Actinopteri > Siluriformes > Bagridae > Tachysurus > Tachysurus fulvidraco. Next base: position 12,830,260 of record NC_062537.1, on the reverse strand, counting down.
TTGCTGTTCTTTCCTGATGTGAGTGGAACCTGATGTGGTCTGTTGTTGTAGTCCATTTCCCCTGATCTGATCGGAGATGAATCGGCCCACCACAGTTGTAGAGTGACCTTTTTTTGTAGTTTTTTTTCTCACAGGTCTGTGTAAATTCTAGAGAGCTGTGTGTGAAATCCTAGATGAGCACTTTCCAAAATACTCCAACCAGTCTATCTGGCACCAACATCAGTGCTGTGGTCAAAGACATGAGATCTTGCAGAGAATCAAGTTTCTAAATCTGATTTGTAGCCAAGGCCAGAAAATATGAGTTAAGATTAGTTTGATGAATTGAAAAAATCAAAAAGAATTGAAACGACCAGGATAGGTTTAACCAGGCTAGAAAAAGCCTAGCTGATTGTATTTTTATATTTGCTGGCTGTTTTGGTCTTGCTGCTGCTTTAAAAACACAGACTTTGAGATCCATCACAGGATATTTATAGGATATCCAAAGACAAATTAGATTAACGAAAAGCAAACGCCAAGTCGATCTTTTTGTTCAGTTGTCAGTTAGATTGAACATGTTCAGGGTGAGATCGGTATAAAGAAAAGAAAATAAAGTACATGCAGGGATCTTTTGCAGCAGCTTGGACAAGATGTAAATTCCTCAACAAGAAATGAATATAGACCGTTGCTCCACGTTTGGACTGAAAAGCGAAATTACTTTAACATCAAGCCAAGAAGCATTTCCAGGAGATGGTCTGGTGATTTGTGTTTTCTTAGTGAAATTCTGTATCCCCGATTTGATATAATAAAAGCACAGGAGAGACAGTTGAAATGTCTAATGCAAGAAGGTTTTCTCTAAACCCAGAAAACAGCCAAAAAAAGTATGTCTCTTTAATAAAGGTTACTGCCAGTTAGCTTGCCAGCTTCTTTTAAATGAATGAGTGTGGAGGGACATTTACTGTTGTTGTGATGGGTTACTTTTGGAGAAGTGATTGTTGCACATGAGTTTGTCCTGTACACCACACACTGGCATTGAACCATGGCAGCAAATGCCAATACACCCTGAAGGCAATTTTGCATCATTCACTAATTAGTAGTGATGTTTCCATCCACCATTCTACCATTTTCCATTTTTAAAAAAATACTCTTTAAAAAAAGTTTGCACATTTATGGAAACGATGCAGGGCATCCCAAAAATTCTGATTGCATAAAGGAAATTAACTTTCAGCCAAATGTACCTTTTATATACAAAACATCCTCACTCACTCACTCACTCACTCACTCATTTTCTACTGCTTATCCAAACTTCTCGGGTCACAGGGAGCCTGTGCCTATCTCAGGCGTCATCGGGCATTGAGGCAGGATACACCCTGGACGGAGTGCCAACCCATCGCAGGGAACACACACACTCACACACACACACACTACGGATAATTTTCCAGAGATGCCAATCAACCTACCATGCATGTCTTTTGGACTGGGGAGGAAACCGGAGTACTCCACACACACAAGGCAGAGGCAGGAATCAAACCCCGACCCTGGAGGTGTGAGGCGAATGTGCTAACCACTAAGCCACCGTGCCCCCCTACAAAACATCCTCTACATGAATCCGTTTTTTCTAAAAAGTTTAATTTCCGCTACGTACCGAGACTCTTGGGAGACCATGTATACAGTATAATGATGCATTTCCTGTGGATGGCTTGCTTGTCAAATGTAGCTGTGTGTGCTGGTGGACCTTGTAGGTCAGCACCTATCACATTAGAGAAGCCTTGGTGGACCTTGTTTTGGCTTATTGTTCAAGGATTTTTATGAGACCGAGAGACAAGTTCAGCTTTACGGGCTGTTATTTTAAAAGAGGCGTCCCCTTCTGTGTGGTTGCCACGAGACAGGTTTATGTGGAGTACAGGGCCATCATCACTTGCATACAGTAGTGCTCCCAGAGGCACTAGAAGCTCAGCAGCGACGTCAGAGCATTGTCCCTACACAGGAGGGATCCTTCCTGTGCTTGACCTTCCGCAGATCCAAGGACAGATAGCCATGACTGTGTGTATGAGTGACTGACCAAGAAAGAAGGACGGAAGTGGAAACATGGGGAAAGAACAAGACTGAGGAAGCTGTGAGAGAATGAGAAGAATCTGAGTTATTTTGAGAATTAGTCTAACGGCAGCACTTCTATTAAGGTTCATATTTAAACACAAACTAAGCCTGATTTTGGTGCAAGCTGAATTCCTGTGTCAGTAGGGATCCTCCATTAAAATGGCTTTAAGGTTAAGAGTAGGCTTAACCTGATTTGGGGAAATACACTGAATCTGAATATAGTTCTGTCTGCTGTGATTAATGTGTTTAATTTATTTTAATGTCCAGATAATTTTACTCTCTCACTCATTTGGCAAATGAGGATTTTTACATGGATTCTGTAAGCAAAAGCTCACTTGGATTTAAATCATTGCCATACAATTAATCCATCATTTCATTTTAAACTTTCAATAAAAAAAGACTGTATAATTCCATATGGCTTGGTTCCTTTTGTACCTGCAGTATTTAGTTGTTTTTTTTTTTGTTTTTTTTGCCATAAAATCTTTAAGAGCTAATAACGGGTACACAAGTGCTCCATAAGGCCCAATTACATACCGCATATCATTAAGTGTACAATGTGTATATTGATTTGAGTTGAAAGGTGTATCAAAGGTACAAAATATCTACCCTTGAGGATAGAAGTGTGGCCAGGACTTGAATGAATGAATGAAAAAAAAAAAAAAGAATGAATAAATGCGGTAAATGTGCCACGTAATGCAGCACAAGCCCCACATACACTGTTGCATGAAGAAACATGACCTAACCCTAGCTTTGAATTCATCGAGCTGCCCAGGTCACCTCTTGTTGTAATTTTAAATCTCATGCCATGTTGTTAATAATTAAACCCCTCGTCTCATTACAGGAGCCGTTTGAGGATGGATTTGCCAACGGTGACGAGCTGACTCCTGCTGAAGAGGCTGCAGCCAAAGAGGCAGCCGAGCCCAAAGGGGTTGTGAAGTTTGGATGGGTCAAAGGAGTGCTGGTAAATGTCCCTGTCTCTGTATCCACTTAGCTTCTAACAGTGTTCGTGGAAAGAGAAAGGACTAAAAACTCAAGAACTGGGAAAAAAAAAAAAAACTTTGATGTTTTAATAGTTTTTTTCCCTACCACTTCTCTCATGTGTGAACTATTTTGTAGTTCTATGTACATATAATACATTTCACACTCCTGATACAAGTAGCCTTGATCTCGTGGAGGTGTAGATGATCTGCTTTGCAAAGCTCTCAATTTCTCAAAATGTAAAAAGTAAAAGATCTGAATGAGCGTAAGTCGCACGCCACACGGATGTCTGGCCCCCCCGGTGGGAATTACACTGCTCATTAGTCCCACTTGTTCCATCTTGCCTAGAGCTGATGCTAAGGTTTGTGTTATTGTTATTTTAGACTTGCTAATTGTTCAAGGTGGTGCTACTGGGAAATCTCTCCACATGTGCAGCTTTCAGTCTGGTACATTCTGGTGCATAACCACAACATTTGGTTTGAGCAAACAGGAGCAAGGTGATAACAGTCGGCTGCAAATGAACACTCGAGTGGTTTAATTACAGTAAGAACGAGTCTCATCCTGAAACCACACAGCTACAGGAAGTGAACCTAACACGTCATGTATTTTGGGTTGTCGGCAGCATTTTTTTTAAATGCTTCCAAGCTGCTGAACTGAGCTGTAGGGCTACAGTAGGGCTTGTTTTGTGGATATTTGGACCAACAAAAATAAAGGGCAAATGTGGTGATGAAAACGTGTTTAAGTAAAATTTTGTAATCAGTTATCTTTTTTTTGTAATCAGTGCCATCTTTTGTTTTCTCATGCACTCTGCTAAAGTTTAGATTTTTTCATTGCCTTATTGCAGACCAATGGATAAAGATATTTATAAATGCATTTTCAGC